>NW_010159123.1:0-13587 GCF_000695765.1 Mesitornis unicolor
CCCTAACGTTCTGTGATTCTGTGATTATCAGTTATAGATTTTATCTTAGTCGAAGGAAAAGGGTTTATTGCTAGCTAAAAAAGAAAAAAAGAAAGACTTGTGTCACAGGGCTGAACTTGCTTCAGATTCTTCAACACGGAACTACAGTGAGGTTAAAAGAAGAGGAGAGTTCCCAGCAGAATAAAGGCATCCTCATTTTTCATTGTCATGTCCCATTAGAACTAAATGACAGGAATTCAAGAGTAATGTGGATTTCTTTGGGCAGGTATGCAGTCTGTACAAAGTCATTCAGTAGTATTCTTTAGAGATCAACTTAGCAGTGCTGGGAAGTTTCAGTCACTGAAAATTCCAGCTTACTTCATATACTAAACACACACAGAGAGGCATCTAAAACTACTAGTCCTACTATTTGGACAGGTATGTACAGAAATACATAAAACAGAAGGAACAGCTGTTTAAGAAAATGGAGAAAGAATTTGATAGACAACTGGATAAAGACTGAGGTACTAGTTTCAATCTCCATATTAATAGACATGGATAATTTTATTTGCAACTACTCCTTAAATTATTTATAGGATGGAATTAGTAGCAATGTTAAAACACATAATAACATTAAATATCACTGAAGTAGCTACTGGAGTGACTATTACTGCAAAAACATGCCAAATTATTGAATAATAGCACTTTCATACATTAAACACAGAAAATATCACAATTTAAATTATTAGCTTACATGGTTTTGAATTACACTAGCTGCCAGCTTAAATAATATATGTTGAATCTGGATGAATACAAATTACATTACAGTACAATCAAGATAAGTGCCAAGTACATTTTGCCAGGGAGGTTTTTAGGGGCAGAAGCATAACAGGAAATCCTTTAAGTCTAAGAATTAAGTGTTGATCCCCAGCCACTTTGGTCCTAAATACCTTGGCCATATCCATGTTTTGCTATTGCTTATCTTAGATGGCTTTTATGTACCCAGGATGATGATATTTAGTATTCTCTCAGGTTTGCATGAGGTGAAAAGTCTAGTCAGCAGCAGAACAGGCAATAAATTGAGTTTGCAGTATTCATTCTAAAACTAGTAGTGCTATCTTTTTTGAGCGGGTTTTTATGACCACATATACTATGACCATAGAATCTGAGTGTTAACTAACACAGCAAAGAGAAAAGTAATAGGGAAAACCAAATTGGTGAGTAATAATGGGCTCTCTTCTCATAGTGAATTTCAGCTGTTTTTCAGCTGTAAATACTGTGAGTTAAACGAGCTGAGAAAGTCAAGAAATAGTCCTGAAATCAAAGTAATGGTGTGAAAGAATATAACTCTTTGAGGCAGGATCAACACAGATCAAAACAGAAGACTTTTAAGTTGTAGGAAAGAAAGGTTATTAACACCTCATTTTTTCACCTTAAGAACAAGTCTGTCCCTAATATTTAAAACCTTATACATTTACTTTTAAGATACTTATTAAAAATTTCAATACATTGCAAAAAACAAGCCAATTAATCAGAGGAAATGTAGAGAAAAGGAATGAAAACTAACAGATAATTAGTAGTGATGATGCCTAATCACAGACAATTCTTAAATCATTACTTTGAGATTTAAGAATGAAGGTTACAAGATAAATACAAAGTGTTTAAAATTTGGAGTGTGTATTTGATTCTCAGCTACTCACCATCCTTGAATAACATGCACCCATATCAAAGATCAGAGTTCATTTGCACATTAATATCTTACTAGTAGTGATTTACCAGTCTGTACAGCACCTGATCCAGGTGTCATTAAAAAAAAGTATGAAAACTTCATTACTTTAATGGAACTTGGATGATCTCCCACGTGATAAGGACCTTTTTAAAGTCTTCTGGTACATTTCCTTGAGCAGCAGAGATGCCTGAGTAACTTTCAGCCACCAAAAGTGACAACTTCACTGTTCATTCTCCTGTTCTTGTCTGCATCATTCCCTCCCTTGTGTTATACAGCTTGGAGGATACCTTGCTGAGCCAATTCTATTTATCAGCTTGGCAAAAAGCTGATAAGCTACAGTTGGTCTACAGTTTTGTTAGCATTTTTGCTGAGCTACTGAAATGGAGTAACTCACAAAAGCCTCAGCTAAATATCAAGGTGAGCTGAGCAAGGACTGTGCAGACAAGACTGAGGAAAAGAAAAATGAGGTGGAGGAGAAGAACTCCCTCTTTTAGAATCTGCGATCTGCCAAGTAAGTTCATACTTAGTTCAATACCATAGGCACAGTTTCCTGTTACTAATGCTTTGATGCAAAATCTGGATGAGGTTCTCTTTTTTCCATCTCTCCATCCCATCAGCATTATGGATTCAGAGACATAAGCCCATGCTGTAAATTAAATCTTGAAAGAAAAACGTTGTGGTTCAGCAATGCTTGAATCTGTCATGAATTCTTCAGCAAGATGGAACAGTACCAAGTGTACCAATGAGAAGTGCTCATTTGGTACAAACTAACTTTCCCAGTACAGGTTCACTAAGCAAAAAATCGGTGCATAAGCCTGGTACAAGCAGATGTCGTGCCCATCCTTCTGCAGCTAGCAGTAACCTAATGTATAACCCAATAAACTCAGGAACAACTCCTTGTGGCCTGTTAATTCAACAGTAAAATAATCAAGAATATATCTAAGCCTCTTAGGTTTTCTGAGAGTGTATAAACCTAACATGAACAATAGAGTAGCCATGGATTAAACACCTCTCTCTGAATCAGCTGGTGTGGCCAGCTGGTTCAGCACATAGCAGCTCAAACAGCTAATTTAGCAAAAAGAAAGTACAATATTGGGGAAAGAGGGAGTGCTAAGGGTGAACAAAAAGAGAAAAGAAATACACTTTGTAATGCAATGATGTACTTCTATGCTTTGGACATAGATCCTTTTTTAGTTAACTTATGGACATCTCTAACTGCTTATCACTGCCTCTGTCCCTCCTGACTCCTAGACAGAATTTCCCATTATTTGAATGTTAGCCTTACTGCTGTCAAGGCAGCTTCGGAGCATTTTTTCTCAGGAAAAATCTTGTATTTAAACCCATTAACTTAGTCTACCTCACTTTGACTGCAATTTTGACATGAGCAGCTCTGCTGAGGAATTTAAAGGAATGATAATCACTAGCAAGGAGAGCTGGCAATGAGTAGCTGGAAAAGTCACTCTTCCACCACTTTGCAAAGCACACTTCTGTCTGAACACTTACAGGTTAACATAGCAGCATCATTGACCACTGCTTTACAAGTGCAGTTCTGTAACTATGTTTTGGTATGTGAGTAAAAGTAAGAAATTCCTTTCTTTCTGACAATCCTGAACGATTTCATTTCTACTGAGTGCTGGTGGCGAATGGAGTACTGAGAAAAGCTTTTGGATCCATGAGTGCTCAGTGAAAGGCATTGCCAAGATTGTTACCAAAGTGACAATTAAAAAATACATACCAGTTGACTTATTCATCAGTCCAGCAGAAAAGAAATAGAGAGGTAATCTTCATCCAGAATAAGAAAGGATTGAATAACATATTAGTAAGAGGTCTAGTTTTCTATTTCTATAACTGAAGTCTCTGCGTCTGTGTTGAAACAGTTCAGGTTTCCATCTATGGGTGAAAAGATGTTATTTTGCCCATAATCAAAACAAAATAACACAATTGGATGAGTAAGGGTTAGTAAATTATTCATCATTCTTTCTTATCAAATCTTGCAGCTGACAGGGACCTCAGGAATTTATTTAGTTCATGCTCAGCCTCAGAGATTTTTATCTTTACCTTTCACATTTGTCTAATTTGTTCTTTTAGATTTTATTTGATAGAAATTTTCCCCAAATCTCCAGACAGTCTTCTCAAGTTTGATAATATCTTATAGTTAGGAATAAGGCAGGTTGGGAGTGGGGGTATGGGAGGCTCCCAAATATGAAATTCACTAAGTAAAAAAAAGGTTCAGTGCTTGAAGAAGAAAAATCATTAATTACAATTTCAGATTTGCATCATTTCCTTTGCCACTTTGCAAAGAGATTGAGGACACTGAAAATGAAAGCTTTTATTTCACTCACATTTGTGATCATCCAACCACTCTCACTAAAACTTTGACAATGAGATGAATCAAATAAAGGCTTAGCTACCCAAGGCGTTAGGCCGCATAAGATAAGTTTCTGCCCTATTCACAGGCACCATTCAGCTACTTAATTTTTTATTTTCTTTTTCTTTGTTTTTTTTTCTTTTTTCTTTGGTTGTTTTTTTTTCTGTAAACCCCCAGTAAATCCTCCTTTTATTCACTAAGAAATGAACATTGCTGTAGCGGTGAGAGAGGGATGCTCTTCCATGGTACTCTGAGAATAATTGATCTGTGTCTTCTTAACAGACAGAATAGCACTTCCATAACCTAAAGGCAAAAAACGCCAGAGCATTTGTAGTCAAGTCAAAATCCCATTCTTTCCAAAGATCTGACTGAGTTTTAGACATTTCTTTTGAATGATAAGAAAGATATTACCATGCTTTATTGGACAACTGACCAAAGCATTCATCCTGAGTAGGCAGCAAGTCAGACGTCACTTTTTCTACAGTGAAGAACAACTCATATCAGATCCTTCTGATATGAGAAAATCAGAGACTTGAATTTGTATTTCCTCTATAGTGGATCAGTGCATCAATCAAGAGATTGAAAATTGTGTGAATCTATTTCTCATCAGAGTTGACTACTGAGCACCATATAGAACATTTTTTGAATTATTTTTTTATTATCCCCAAACTGAAAGCTCCAGTTTAAATTAAAAAAGATGCAAGAAATTGTATTCTTTAAATACTTTCCAAAAGGTATTTTATTTCCTCTGCTGTGAAAAAAAAATATTTTGAAAGGCAAAAAATCATTGCAAAATTAAAGTATCATTCTCTTGACAAAAGCATTAAAAATATGAGATTAAAAGTTATATAAAATAATAAAAACAATATTTAAATAATATTTTAACACAGCCAGAAATCACAAGTTATAGATGTTTACTATTTCCTGTTACATAGCTCAGATTTGCTCAGTAAATTTGTTAAACTTAAATCATTTAGGCACAAAACCAGAAAGAAAGCCAAGTATAAGCAAGTTCATATTTTTCAATAAAATTTGATCTGTTGTTGTTGAGAAGTGGCTGTTTTGCCTGTTTTGCCCATGTTCCAAAAAAAATCCAGACTTTCTGAGAAGATCCAGTATATTTGACAATATGCTATTATAGAGGCAGGAAATTATTCACTCAGTGTTAAATTTACCGAGTGCTACAGTCTTTAGCAAAAGCACTGTGCACTTCTTCGAACTTGGTTTGCGTATGTTGAGTAGAGACAGATTTTTTTTCCCACTGCTTCTCACAAGATTTGATCATTGCTAAACACACTTCATCCCCTCACAGCTCTTAGTGCACATAAAACATTACCAAACTGAGACACCCAAAGCCTGTTGTGTTTTCAGTGTGTACGAGATGGTTTCCCAATCCCATGCTACACTAGAGAGACTTTCTCATATTACTGCTTTGCTTGTTCAACTTAGCAATAAAAAGAGGCTGCATTTAAGAAAACCTACAATATGAGAAAGAAAGAAGGTAAGGGAGAAAGAGTAAACATAGGGAAAAAAAAGGAACAGCCAGATAGGAGAGATACACACAGGGCTGTAAGGGAAGAAGAGAGAGAGTTTAGAAGCAAGAGACTGTGAGCTGGAAAAACATTATGAAGAGTTAAGAGAACAGTTGCGAACTAAACCACCAATAGAGGCTGAGGAGATCAGCATGAAACCAGGGAAAATTGTGTGGTAGTAGACATAACACATCTGTGATTTTTAGACAATGCTTCCTGATGGATACAGAAATAAATACATTATTTTCATATTTCAGCATTTCTTTATTACCTGAAAAAAGATAGTCCTCACATTTTACTGCTTGAGATATTATTTTGCGACAACACTTTTTTTCCTAATGCATGGAAAGAAAAAGTGGTCTGCTTCACCAGAAGCATCCCAAAACTGTGAGCTTAAATCATTTGATCATAAATAAAAATAAGTGAAAAAAACTAGAAGTAAAATGTAATTTTGAATTTTCATCAAATGCTATGTTTTGAATTAAAACAAACCTCACACATGAAATGAAGTACTCTGAGGGTAGCCTTCACCATCTGAATGATTTTTGTTTTGTTATACAACAATTAAAGGATTTAATTCTGCATTAGAAAGAGCATTGCCAGCAAGTTGAGGGAGGTGATCCTTCCTCTCTACTCAGCATTTGTGAGGCCACACTTGGAGCACTGGGTCCAGTCCTGGACTGAGAGATATGGTGCTACTTGAGCAGGTCCAGCAAAGGGCCACTAAAAGGGTTAAGGGACTGGAATATCTCTTATCTAAGGAAAGGCTGAGAGAGTTGAGAATCCAGGGGATCTCATCAATGCATACAAATACCTGAAAGGAAGATTCAAAGAAGATGGAGCCAAGCTCTTTTCAATGGTGCCAAGTGACAGTAGCAGAGGCAATGAAACACAGGAGCATCTGTCAGAACTTTAGGGAACACTTTTTTACTGTGAGAGTGACTGAGCATTGGAACAGATTGAACAGAGGAGCTGTGGAGTCTCCATCCTTGGAAGTACTCAAAAGCCATCTGGACATGGTCCTAGGCAACTAGATCTATTCACCACTCCTTGAGTGGGGTGCTGAGTCAGATGGCCTCCAGAGGTCTTTTTCAACTTTAGCCATTCCGTGGTTCTGTGATTCTATAATTTTGGATGATATCTTTGGATTCAAGCTTGATGTTAAACGACAAATGAATTTGTGAGGGAGTCTTTTCTGTGAGGAGAGTTCCGTCATGCAGGTTTCCAAACTGAGAATCTGGCTGGTTTCTTCTCCGAGTAACTCAGCAATCACATGGACAGGTTGACCTCAGATAATCTGCAAGTTCCAATTTCTTCCTACAGCTTTGTTTTCCCTTTCAGGTGATTATAAGACATTAGTATACGAAGCTGAGAAGAAAGGAAAGGATACTCATATTTCTGTAGGTAAGAGAAGATACAGACTGTATCTGTATCACAGAATCACAGAATCACAGTATCTTAGAATCCTGTTTTAAACATCGTTTTTCAAAGGAGAAAGGTAGAGCATAAACAGTGCATGAGAGAGCATAACAGGACTTGAAACAGAAAAAAAAAAGGTAGCTATATCTAACTTATGTTTTTTTAGCATTAAGAAAAAATAGGTAATAAAATGATGCCCAGAGAGAAAGTTAAGGTATAATTTCTGCAATTGCTTGACAGAGGATTACATTAAATTTTAATATGTATGCTTGTGTATATATGTATGCATATGTTTATGTGTTCACACACACATACACCTCCAGGAGACAGACTAGCAGTGAAAAAATATCTGCTATGAACAAAAGATTGAAATAGATGACCCAAGAGGCCTTTTCTAGTCATATCAGCAAAAAATGCATACAATATCAGTTGTTTATACAAAATCCAGGCTCAGAACTTATTTACATATTTGCAGTGCTTATTTGAGCAGACTACAATAAATAACATTTTTAAAAATAGTTCACATAGATTAGATAGAAAACAGGGCACAGGAAAACCCCAAGTTGTCAACATCATGTAAGAGAAACCTGTCCAAAACAAAAATAAATAATATTGGAAGGGAAAAAAATGTCTTTTCTTCCTGAACATTTCTCAGAACAACCAAGAAAAATTAAATGGATGATTTCACACAAAGATGAGTTATGTGGGTGTGACTAGAAAATATATTAATAAATTGCTTATTGAACTTAGCAATAAGATCAATATAGGAAGGTTAAATAATTTTTTTCTTTTAATTTAATGTATAAGCTTTTTAAACGTAATCTTGATGAGAGACATACATGCACAACACATGTTACTATTTTTACACTATTATTATTTATTACTTCTTATTCTTATATTTTTATTAAATTACCAGTAAAGACTGGTAATTCAATACTTTGCATATATTGAAGGGATCAGCAAAGGCTGATAGAAGACGATGACTTTTTTTGCATGCTGCATTAGGATGACATTGATATATAGCCCCTGTACATGACAAAGTCAGTCTCCAAACATCTTTATCTCTCTAAAATATTTTAGTGTGGAGATAAGGTTTCAAAACAAGCTAATGATCCCAGCAAATTCCAGCTCCTCCTATGTGTGTGAACCTTCTACCTGCCCAAAGAAGAATGCAGTAATACAGACTTATTTAATACCTTGTGCAAATAACATTGTTCTTGATCTGCTTATTGTATCATGTTTGAAAAGCTAAAATAAAATTCCTGAGGGTTTAGGTTTATTCCTCTTCCCCCTTCCCATCCCCCATCCCCCTTATTAAGTCTGATTGTGAGTGCTTGCTTCTCTAGGGCAAGTTCTTTGAACTCACAAGATTTAACTTACAGCTGGAAATTACACTTTCCTACCTTTTGTTTAAACAGAGAAATTTACTGACCCCAGCAGCTGAAATTTTACCACTTGAGGTTTTTACAGAATGAGAGAAGCCTACAGTAAAAAAATGGAGTGGAGAGAAAATAAGAAAATAAAACTCTGTAATTACTATTATCAGGAAATCAAAGCATCTCTTTTCCTCATTTTCCTTTGTTCTTTTATCCTAAACAACATAATCTATAATTATTTAGCTACAAGACTTACTTCAAAGATTAGTAACTTATGACTGCAGTTCTGAAGAGATCTAACCATGTAATTTCTTTACTTTAAATATAAAGGCTATATTGGCAAACGATAAATGCATTTTATTAAGCCTTGCTAAATTTCCATTACTTCTCTGAGCTAAAGATTTCACTCAACTTAAAATGAAAAATCATTACCCTCTGAAAAAAAAAATTTCATTGCTTAAATATGTAATTAATATGTGATTCAAAATTCCTTGAATCAATCAGACAAAGGTGAGAGTGTTATTGAGGAGTGATCTGAAGGCATATGAACATCTCAGAGAACACTGAGCTCTTTCAAATAACAAGACGAAACACATAGAAGTGATCTAAACAACAAACACCAGCACAAAAGACACTGAGTTTAACCTACTGTCATTGCTAATTATAGAATAGTATGGAATATTTGTTCCTGGTCCTGAATGGTGGCACAATTACATATTGTGATTCTCAGGTAGGTATAGTTTATTTTTCTTTTATTTCACAAATACATGTTTATATCACTAAACTGCAATATCCCTGGGCTTAGAAGGAGAAATGATGCCATTAATGTGTGGAAGCGAGCATTCCAGGTGATTACTGTCAACCATTTAATAGTACCATTGAATGTCAATGAACTGCATGCAGCACAAAGTAAATATTTATAATTAATATTTTTAATTAATTTCTACGGTTAATGAGTTGCATGTAGATCTGGGTTTTAACCTTTTGGAAATAGATTAAAGTTCTATCTGAAAAATAAAACTCTGTAACAATGAGTAAGCACATGACAGAGACAGGACTGTTGGGCTGTGTTAAACAGTCTCAGCATGATTGTTTTTAAGCACAAGCCTTGAGAGAGACTTCGAAATTTCAACTTCAACTCTCTCAAAAATAAGTTTTAATTATGTTATGAATTGATAACTGAATTATGATCTCAAACAAGATTGCAACACACATTTAGTGCACAGTATCTAGAAAGTGCTAAGGGATGTTTATTCCGCATTCTGAGAGAAGGTCTCTGAGGTTCTGGGGGAAGGAGGAGACGGAATGTGTGAAGACAGGAAACCTGAGTCAAGATTCAGTGTCTGAATCCTCAGGCTGCAGCACAGAACTTCCAGCTTTGGACTTACGAGACTACAGTGGCTACAAATTGAACTCTTCAGATTCAGAGTTGTTTCAATGGTTGGGGAAACTTGGGAATGTTTCTAAACACATTAAGTCTGGATAGTTGACAGTAAACAAAGAAATATGTATATCTCCAAGGATTTAAATGCAATTCTAGATATAAAATTAAGATGTATTTTGCATAATGTAGGGTACAGCAGAGAGTTCTTGTATGAGGATGTTCAAAAGTAATCTGTCAAATTGAGACTCACTGTAAAAATCCATTTGTTTTAATTGATTTCTAAAATGTGGTACTTATAGAAGGGTGCTATAATGAACAATTAATCTTATAAGAACACATTTTGTTAGCACCGAACAAAATGGAGATTATTTGAATATTTTGAATAGAAATACATAAAGATATCATATCACCAATAAACATGAGAAATTAAACTATAACAGATTCCTAATCTTACCAGTGATCTTGGGGATGTTTTAACATCAACGTTTCATTACATTTTCATATCTTACTTTTGCCACTGCCATTGTAACGTCTGGCCTGCAAGAGCTTAATGACTTTGAGCTCTAAGAAAGCAAATAGAACAGCAAATAAAAACCTTTTTTGTTGTTATTTTTGAAATATTACTACTTGTTTCATTATGGGGCCAGCTCTTAGAAAAATGAGAAGCTCAGCTTTCAAAATAAAGAAAAAAGTTTATTCACTTCGTGACTGTAAAGAAAAAGCTTTTTAAAATGTTTGCAGAGCAGTATAAAGATTCAGCCTTCAAGAAACAAACACACAAGCATAAAAATATGCTCTTTCTCAGATAAACTTAATCATGTCTTCATTATAATGTAGTTATACAATGTATATCTCCTCATTGTGATTCATCATGTCTTTACTACCATCTTCATCATTTGGAGAAGGAGAGCCAACCAATGATTATGGAACATTTAAACTGGAAGAGGGTAGATTTAGACTAGATAGTAGGAAGAAATTCTTCACTGTGAGACTGTGAGGATGGTTAGACACTGGAACAGGTTGTCCAGAGAAGTTTTGGGTGTCCCCTCCCTGGCAGTGTTCAAGGCCAGGTTGGATGGGTCTTTGAGCAATGTGATCTGGTGGGAGGTGTCCCTGCCCATGACAGGGGGTTGGAACTAGGTGATCTTTAAGGTCACTTCCAACCCAAACCATTCTATGATTCTATGGTTCTATGGTTTGGAACAGAGAATACGGCACTTTTTTTTTTGGGGGGGGGGGGGGGGGGTTTTTTTTTGGGGGGTTTTTTTTTTTTTGTTGGGGGGGGGGGTGGTGTTTTGTTTTGGTGGTTTTTTTTTGTTTGGTTTCTGGTTTTTTGGGGTTTTTTGGCAAATTCCTGCTCTAGAGACATGTCAGAAATAATATATTTCTGTTTCAGTGAATGCCATACTAACCTATGAGTCTATCTGCTAGAAAAGCAGATTAATAAAGAGGTCTGCCTTACCTCCTAGGCTGATTTTATAGTCAGTGGGAAGAAACAAATAGATCCAAAAGGCAGGCAATTTGGCCCGAGATACTCTCAGCAACATTCAATTGCCCTCTGAAATTCTGTAAGCCAACCTTTGTCAGCTGTGAAGGGAGTGAAGAGAAATTTCCTCTTCTACTCACTGGTAGTGACATGGATCAGCCTCACTTAGTATAGGTATTTACCTATAAGTATACCTAAGATTTATAGAACAGACCAAATATGAACACATGCAAAATTCCCAATTGAGAGAGGATTGCTATTATTTCTATCTGAGCGTGCCGAACGGAAACACTTCTTTGTTTTGAGCCCTAGCCCCCTTTCTTTGACCTTTTCTTAATGTTATTTTAATGAAACTTTAATTGAGTCTTAATTTAAATTTATTTGCTCTGAACATATTAAAAAGAAGTATTTAATTGATATTCTGTGAACACAGGATTTTAATTTTACATTACGTCAAAGAAAAATAACATTTGCTAAGTCAGATTGTATGATACAGATTGTATCATTCTAAATATACATTTACATCATGTGTTGTATTTTTCAGTTTCATTAAATTTTATTGTGCTTTAAATAATATTCATGTACATATAATGGATTGACTGTAAGAATAAAGAGCACATCAGATATTTTTGCAGAAATGTTCGGACATAAGTTAAATTAATTTTATTTCATTGCATTTCATGAAGAATCAAAACATACTTTCATCATGAACTAATTAGGTACAAATTCTGTGTTACCAGTATTTGTTTTTTCTTTTGATTTTTCAGCAGTTTATAACATGGAGTCTTAAAATGAAAGAGAATGAGAAGTTTAGAAAAGGTACACTGTCTGACAATTTAAAAGTTGTGAATAGGGTTTTTCCTTATGCATATAGGTGTGTACATATACATATATTTTCTGTTTGGGAAAAGTATCTTAAAATCTTATTTTTTTTGTTGAAATCCATTTTCATAAAGAAAATATTTCAATGAGAAAAATGTCTACTAGCTTAAGTCCATCTTGAGAAAAGAGCTGAAATCTAACACAAAAAAGGAGTGTATACTGTTAGGTTGTCTGATTAAAGGATAACCAAATTATACAGGAAGGTAAGGATAAGAGAAGCAAAGCCAGCAGAAGTTCCTCACTAATGTATTCAGCGAAAATGATGCATTATGCAGCAGCTGCACCTAAAACCAGAAGAGAATGATGAGACCATTGTCATGGTGTTAAACCCATAAAGATGACTCAAGAGAACTTTGTCCTCTGATTGCCATGTAAACTAAGGGGGGTTATTGGCTATAGGACTTATTTTGGAAAGCATGGGCAAGGGTTTTTGGGGTAGAGCAGCGAGACTTTTGGAATCATATAAGGCTTTTTATAAGATGCTTTAAGGAGATTATTGAAATGTGCATAATTTATTCATAATGTTCTCCAGTGATTTAGTCTATGTTCACTTTTAAATAAAAAAACTGTCTTTCCCCAATACCTGAAGGGAAACAAGGAAGAATAACCTGCACATGAATCTAACACACTTAGTGGCAGACAGGATCAGATCTCTACTTCAACAGATTTCTCCTTTCAAGCCTTGCCTTAAAGCAGGACAGTGAAAGATCTATATATGATTTCAAATTCGTTAATGATGCAATTTTTCTACATAACTAACCCTCATGTATAAATGTATCAATAGAAGAAATGTCTGTGAAATGTCTTAGATGCTCTGTTCATTCCACCCATTGGCATTAGAATCTTAGCTGGAAGCTCAGACTATGTTTAAAGGGAGATGTTTTCCATTTGGAGACAGTCTAGATGAGAGTAAGAGAGATGATCAATGAGAATCACTGGAAAAAATGATGTTACTTAGTCTAGACAGAGAACGACTGGGGTGAGGTGTGATAAGAGGCTTTTAATGTGCAAAGGGGAGCTGCAAGAGGAAAGGAATAATTTTTTTCTTTTTTTTAATTGGTGAAAATTTAAGAAGTAATGGACTTGGAGTTCATAAAAGATGACTGTGGGAGGCATTTATAAAGAGTGACAATTTTGAAGAGAGACCTGCAATAGAGTAGATTGTCTGGGAAGGTATGGACTTTTCATCACTGAGATTTTTTAGAACAGATTAGATGAATATGTGTCTTGAGGAGGGTAGTTATAGCTGATTCTGCCTCGCATCTGCAGACTGGGCTAGATGACCTAGGAAGCTCTGATCTACGGTACTGTAGAAACAACACTAACCTCCTCTGCAACACACTTTCATGTCTACTGTTAAGAAGCCAAGTGTTATCATCAGACCCAGGTTAGAGAGATTAAGATGTTGTCTCCGTTTAAGGGTCAGAGAGAG
>NW_010159124.1:0-311 GCF_000695765.1 Mesitornis unicolor
AACCCTTTAATGCTATTCATGACCCCTTCCACGCCATTTAATGACCCTTTCATGTTCTTTTTTGACCCCTTCCAGACCATTTATCGACCCTCCCATGCCATTTCTGGACCCTTTAATGCTATTTATGACCCTTTCCATGCCATTTTTGGACCCCTTCAAAAGGCATTTGTGGACCCTTTAATGCTATTTTTTGACCCCTTCCATGCCATTTATTAACCCTTTAACGCTATTCCTGACCTCTTCAATGCCATTTCTGGATCCCTTCCATCCCATTTATGACCCATTCCATGCCATTTATGACCCCATCCCTC
>NW_010159124.1:547-2879 GCF_000695765.1 Mesitornis unicolor
TGACCCCTTCCATGCCATTTTTTGACCCTTTAATGCTATTTATGACCCCTTCCATGCCATTTTTTGACCCCTTCAAATGCCATTTCTGGACCCCTTTCATGCCATTTTTTGACCCCTTTAATGCTATTCATGATCTCTTCAATGCCATTTCTGGATCCCTTCCATCCCGTTTATGACCCCTTCCATGCCATTTGTGGACTCTTCCATTCTATTTATGACCCCTTCAATGCCACTTTTGGACCCCTTCCATGCCATTTATTGACACTTTAATGCCATTTCTGGATCCTTTCCATGCCATTTCTGGACTCCTTCAAATGCTGTTTTTTGACCCCTTCAATGCCATTTCTGGACCCCTTCCATGCCATTTATGACCCCTTCCATACCATTTCTGGACCCTTTAATGCCATTTATGACCCTCTCCATGCCATTTTTGGACCCTTCAAAAGGCATCTGTGGACCCTTTAATGTTATTTTTTGACCCCTTCCATGCCATTTATTGACCCTTTAACGCTATTCATGACCTCTTCAATGCCATTTCTGGACCCCTTCCATCCCACTTATGACCCATTCCATGCCATTTATGGACCCCTTCAATGCCATTTATTGACCCTTTAATGCTATTTATAACCCCTTGTATGCCATTTTTTGACCCCTTTAAATGCCATTTATGACCCCTTCCATGCCACTTATGAACCCTTTAATGCTATTCATGACTCCTCCCATGCCAATTATTGACCCTTTAATGCTATTTATGATCCCTTCAAAGCCATTTCTGGACTCCTTCAAAGCCATTTAATGACCCCTCCCAGGCCATTTTATGACCCCCTTCCCTTCCATAGCCATTTCTGGACCCCTTCTTCCATAGCCATTTCTGGACCCCTCCCATGCCATTTCTGGACCCTTTAATGCCATTTATGACCCCTTCCATGCCATTTTTGGACCCCTTCTAAAGCCATTTAATGACCCCTTCCAGGCCATTTTATGACCCCCTTCCCTTCCATAGCCATTTCTGGACCCTTTAATGCTATTCATGACCCCTTCCATGCCATTTAATCACCCTGTAAAGCTACTCATGACCTCCTCAATGCCATTTCTGGATCCTTTCCATGCCATTTATGACCCCTTCCATGCCATTTATTGGCCCTTTAATGCTGTTCATGACCCCTTCCATGCCATTTCTGGACCCCTTCAAATGCCATTTATTGACCCCTCCCATGCCATTTATTGATCCCTTAATTGCTATTTATGACCCCTGCCATGCCATTTGTGGACCCCTTAATGCCATTTATTGACCCTTTAATGCTCTTTATGACCCCTTCCATGCCATTATTTATGGTTGTGTTGTATTTCATAGAACCTGCCGATCGACTCAGCCAATTCAAACATCCCTCCCCTGTTGTGACGCGGTGGCATCGCGCCCGACCTACGTCTCGTTTGCCCATCGAGGACAACCGAGAGGGTTGTAAACAGCTTTTTCAGTGGGAACATGGATGGATTTTGAGCAGGAAAGGGCAAGGAACCATTAGGAAAGGTTAAACCTGCAACGAGAGGGCACGCACGGCGCTCACAAGATTGTTCCCAGTCAGAAAATTAAATTAACCTCCAGGTGGCTACGTCTTCATTACCTTTTATGAGGGATAAGAGTAAAAAGCAAGAAACAGGGGAAAAACTATTGAAAAAATGATGCAAACCCAAAAAGCCTTGCAGGTTTTTAAACGCCCCCACCTCCATCTGATCGCATTTATTCAGTGTTTCGTGTTGACTCCTCGTGAGCATTCGTTGCAGTTTTACCAGCATAAAGCAAGTAAAATTGCATGGAAAGGCAGTTTTTCAACCAGCTGCATTGGGATTCATCCCGAAACGCGTTGCAGGCTCATCCAAAGTAGGGAGCAGCAGAAAACCGCAGGCTAAAGAGAGCCGAGATATCCACAGAATAATGCTTACTCAGAACTTGGTCAGCTAAACCGGAGCGCGAGCCAAAATAACTCGGCACTTAAGCAAATGAAGGGCTGCAGATGACTAAACCATCACCAGAAAATGTACTTTAGTACCGAAAAACCATGCTGCTCAGTCTGTCCCACAGGTTTTCTACCCTGGGTGACTCAGCTTTATGAATACTCCTGATTTCACGCTCCTTGAGACGACCAAAATTCACAGAAACACCCGTGAATCCAGGCACGCGAGGAAATATTGAACAGACCTCGATGTGCTTTTATGATTGAGTCCAACCATAACCCAGCCACCGCTAAACCACGTCCCCAGGTGCCACATCCACACAGTTTTGAAACCCTCCAGGGATCAAAGAATCACAGAATCCCAGGATGTCAGGAGT
>NW_010159125.1:0-616 GCF_000695765.1 Mesitornis unicolor
CTGCAAATATTTGCTCGTTTCCATAGCGATCCGTAAGCTCACGGACAAAAAAATACCTTTTCCCACACATCATCACTTCCTAATAACATAATCATAAAAGCATTTCTGGGAGGAGAATAAGCACCGTTAAATAACAGATTTATAAACGAGTGGAGGAGGAGGTAGCAAATGAGGAATTGAGCGTAAAAATGCATACATGAGCAGAAGATGATAGCTTGGGCCTGTTTCGTTTCTCACGGAAACTTCGCAAACTCTTAATTATCTCACAAAAATCCTATCTGCCTTCCTCTGAAAATAAAACTTCTGACAACTGTTCAAACCATGCCGCACTCTCACCCACAAAGCACACATTTAGGTAAAAATATAAAGTCCTGGCTGTGAAGTGTCGGGGGAATTTTTTTTCCGGAGGGAAGAAGTGAGACTTTTGGCATTGCTCTTGCAATCAGCCCCTCCCGAAGAGGGATGCAGCAGGGCCGCTTGACGGGAGCTACGGGGAAGGGGGCACTAAGGAAAAAGTGACACTTGGCCAGCCAGTAAATTAGTCATTAAATTGCGTTGAACCTGCTGCCTTACTCTGGAAACACCACTTGGCTCCTGAAAATCTGCCTGGAGTTCA
>NW_010159126.1:0-9224 GCF_000695765.1 Mesitornis unicolor
TTTAAATCTCATCTTATATCATATTGTCTGGACTTTGGGGCAGCTTCCCTTTCTTTGATATTTTGGGGCTAGAGAATGCTTTATTTAGTACTGAAAATTGGACTGAAAGTTGTAGCACCTCAGTGCCATAACAGAGCTGCCCAACATTATTCTTGAATGAGGGCTTCTTGTATTTCATTCACACTTATTGATAGTCTTGCCACTGACTTCCCTAGGAGTAGGTATGGGCTGTTGTAGCCTAAAGAAAACTGGTGTACAGTTATCGAGCCAGTGTACAACCTTGGAGTCAACTATTTAACAGACACAAAAACCAAAAAGACCACCAAAAAATTTACTTTGCAGAAGATGAGCCTTAAAACATCTGGATCTTCCAACAGACTTAAAATCTTGAGTACTAATACATCAAAAACCATGAGAAGGAGAAAACATTACAATGCCCAAACCAAACAAGTATTCTGCATTGGAGTGCAGGGTTTTGTGTGTTTTCCTGCAATGACTTCTTTATTTTCTTGCAGTGAAGGGGATGAAACACAGCAGACTTTGGAGAACTAAACAAACATTTCTAGGACAGACAGTGGTTGCCCACTTTACCATCAGTAGACCACAGAAATTAGGGTGGCTGTTCATTGAATAAATGAGAAGCAAAATATGACCAGAAAAAACACCTTGGCATATGGTGATTTATGAAGGTGCACAATAGCTACGTGAGCTCTGGTTATCCTCGAGATTTATATATCCATGGACTGTAAAGCTAGAAATTATTATCAGAGCTGTGTTGCAGGTCTCAGGACTCCTCAAGTTAAACCAAACCTTGCCTTTAGTGATGACATCTGATCTTGATTTTTAGGCTGCCCTTGGGGGAAAATCTCCACCACTACTTAGCATATCATTCCAGTCTCCAAAAATAACCTGTTAACTGTATACCCCTTACTTCAGCCTGGCTTTGACTCCAATAGGAGGTCCTTCCTACGTAACCAGCAACTCTCTCATCATAAACTTCACTCAGTAGGAGAAGAAATTGATACAAGGAACAATAATGCAATTTCTTGCCTTTCTTTGTCAATAGGGAAACATTTTGGTGAATTCTAAGAATTATTTACCTGTATTGCTGCTCATAAAAGCAAGATCTTCATGGTCACATGCTTCCAATATTTGTCTTTAACAACTCTTCAGCAACCAAAAAGTCCCCAAGAGGTATCTTCCAAGCAACTGCCATACCCAGCTTGTGTTCCACATTCAAACTTAATAGCAGTAAATTCCTAGCTCTTATACAAGTCTTTCCACATATAGCTTTTCCTAAGCTTTAAAGGAAGTCAGTAGATGCCCCAGCTTTTAAAGAGGGGGAAAACAAGGTAAGGAGAAAGAGAATGACCTGTCCAAATCCTTCTGCACATCAGATCAGAAGCAGACTTAGGAATGCAATGGCAGCACATGGTGAGAACTGGCTGCTCCCTAAAGGACAAGAAGCTGCAAGGCATCCAGAGATGGTGAACAGGTCAAACCGACAGCCCCTACCTCAGTACAACATCACAGTGATGAGGCAGGCCCCAGGTCCAGCCAGGAAGTCAATCCATAGGTCAGGATCAGGTCCAGTGGTTGCCAGGCAAGACCATGGGGATAAGAGAGGCCAGGACCAAGTTGATTCATGGCAAAACAGCTACAGTTGAACTAGAACCAAACAATACTGTCCTCATACAGCATTACTCACACAAGCAGTGATGGCTCCAGGCTGAGCTTAAAGAGTCCCTGAGGTCAGGGCTGGGGTGAAGGCCCCAGGTGAGGCTGTTGAGTGCCATCAAGGCTTGTTAATGCCCTCTGGACCCTGATGGCCACCCTCCACCAAGCTGTGTCTGTTGTTTGCTTGGAGAAGAGGGCCCATATGCAATCCGGTTTACTGAAGAGAGGGAGCAGCATAGCTGTGTTATATTGACCTGTGAGATATGTGTCACTCCTCCATCTTACGTTCAGATCATGCTGTAGGAGATACAACTTTCTGAAGATGAGCTGTATCAGGTCCTCAAGTGTGTAAATTAGTGTAATTTGCTCCAGTGTTGTTTTAGGGATAATGCAGGCTTCAGCATTTTTAATTATTTTCCATTGCATTTATCTGCTCCTTTGCAGAAGGTGAAACACAGAGGGAAGGGAGACGAGGCTGGGACAGGCTCTGCATGTCTTTGGGTGCTTAACTTCACGCACCAAAGGTCCTGCACGTGTCAGAGAGCTCTGGTGGAAATCACAACGGCACTTACTGGTTACAGAAAGAACAGTCAGAAGGAAGATGTGAGGCTGATTTGGGCTGTATTTTTTGATCTTCCTGCTTCAAAGTCAATGGGTCCCAGCTGTGGCTTATAAAGGTAGCCATATAAGATGCAATTGCCCCTGAAGCTCCATGATGTCTTTGCTAATGATTTGTGTTACAGGAAAAGACTCCTAAAACCATGCCAGGAAAAGCAAGGTGGAAGTCTCTTATTTGCTTCCTAAAATGGTTGGGAAAGCTGCTGTCAGCTCAAAAAAATTTAATCACATAATGAAATAGACTACAGTCCTCTGTGATGTTCACTGCGCTAGTAGAAAAGAAAATAAGAAAAAATAAATGATAGTACAGTTATAGTTACAGACCAGATCACAGAATCATTAAGGTCGGAAGAGACCTCTCAGATCAAGTCCAACCATCAACCCAACCCCACCATGGCCACCAAACCATGTCCTGAAGTGCCATATCCACACCTTTCTTGAACCCCTCCAGGGATGGGGACTCCACTACCTCCCTGGGCAGCCCCTTCCAGTGCTTGACCACTCTTTCAGTAAAGAAATTTTTCCCAATATCCAATCTAAACCTCCTCTGGTGCAACTTGAGGCCATTTCTTCTTGTCCTATCACTTGTTAATTGGGAGAAAAGACCCACACCCATCCCTCTACCCCCTCCTTTCATGTAGTTGTAAAGAGCGATGAGGTCTCCCCTCAGTCTCCTTTTCTCCAGACTAAACAACCCCAGCTCCCTCAGCCACTCCTCATAATTCTCGTTCTCCAGACCCTTCACTAGCTCTGTTGCTCTTCTCTGGACATGCTCCAGTGACCAGTGTAACTGCATTCATCCTCTCCCTGTCTGGCAGTGCCAAGTTGTTTGAAAGTGGAATTTTTCCTCCTGTGTAACCAGCATGACTGAAAAATGAGTTTCAGCTGGACTTCTTTTCAAAGCTTCATTTATAAAGGATGTTGAAGGCAGTGTAAAATTACCTTATTCTCTCTTATAGACAACGATTGCATTTAACAGGTTACATTGTCAGTTCTGTCACAGCCACTTTGTACAGATCAGTTTATGGTTTTATGGTTCGGCTATGCTGGAGAGAAAATACAACACTGTGCTGACTGGTGACAGTAGAAGCTGCACTTTCCTCATCAGTGTAAACGCAATTGGGTAACATTTTTCCTTCCAAACTGTTGGAGGATTTTATTCTAATTCTTCAGTTATATTTTAATGAGGTATTTTGAACGGAGTTCAATTTCAATGTGTGTTGAGCTTGCTGTGTTTATTACACCTCTTCCATTTATTTCATAGAAATGTTTTGGATGTAGTTTTATGCTTCCTGCAAGAACACATTGCAACTACTATATCTTAAGGCTTATGAGATAATAGAAATGTCACAATTTCATGTTCTGAATCAGATATAAATGGAGCTGTCATGCAATATTCCATTTCTGACAGGTAACCAATAAACCAAGAGAAGGAAGAAGGAAAAAAACTCCAAAAAAACCCAACCAGAAGCAGCAGTGATTGATGGGCACTTAACTGAGCTAGGATTTCCATGAATAATGTTAGTCACACAACATGCCAAAAGACAGTGTTTCCAAAGAGAACGATTTTATGATTAGATGTAAATTGTAATCAGGACCAGAATAGTTCTAGGAGTTAAATGCTGCTAAGCATGGAAATGAAGAAAAAGGAGAACCTCATTTTAAACAGAGTTTTGTTTTTCTTGGCATCTTACTCTGTGGCAACTGTCCTGCCTCTAATTCACAGATTTTTATTTTTCTTTAAATTGATATGCGAAAAATCTCATTAAAACAAAACCCTACCTGTGCTGCTGCTAATATTCCATGTTATTAAATCTGAAAGAATTTTTTTAAATGTCGTTTACTCCTCAGTAATTTACCACTCACATCAGATGTCTCGAGCAATAAAAATATCTGTACTTTGCTTTCTGGGATGTCATGTTTTAACAGGGTTTTGTAACATATGAAGTGCTGACAGAGGTTTTCAGGCAAACATTTCATTCATTTAATTTCAAGAGAATGAAAATACAATAAAATATTTTAATCACTATTAGAGCCTGTAAAATGTATTTTGCCTTCTCACAAAACTAAATTATCTGACAGCAGCAACAGAGACAACTGAAGGGTTTGACAGGAAACTTTTGAAATTTGGTTTGAGGTCAACATGACAGAATAATTAACAGAGGTTATGCTGCTTTGTAAGCAGCATGTAAGTACCAAGTTTAAGGCTCCAGTTACGGAGTAAGGATCCCAACATGAGCTGATGAAGCACTGGACCAGGCTGCCCAGAGAGGTTGTGGAGTCTCTGTCTCTGGAGACATTCAAAACCCGCCTGGACATGTTCCTGTGTGACCTGGTCTGGGTGATCCTGCTCTGACAGGGGTTGGACTGGATGAGCTTTCGAGGTCCCTTCCAACTCCTGACATTCTGTGAAGGAGCTACCCCAGGAAAAGCCAACTTCAGCCTGGGGCCAAAGTCAGCCAGACACCCGGATGCACTGCAGGAAATGTGCGTGTACATGAGTACTGTGCAGGAGGATGCATGTGAGGGTTGAAATGTATGGATTGCTGTTGTTCAGAAATGGAAACAGGGATTTACAGCAAAGAGATACCCAGGAACTCAAGAGGTAAGGGGTGTTGTGATCAGAAGCTTGGCAGAAGCTTCATCTCAGCTGTGGCTTGGGCTTGGGCTGGAGAAAGCAGTGGGCTATGCTGCTGGCACAGCAGAAGTGCAAGGCAGTGGTCACTCATCCCTTGGGGGCTGCAGCCAGACTGGGTACAGTACGTGCAGAAGAGGAAGGAGTATTTATTACTCAACCCATCAACACTGCAATAGCAGTAAATATAAATCTAAAGTATGAGGGATGTTAATCCATGTGTTCTGTGTGATTGTATCAAGCTATTTGTAAGTAGACTCTTTTTTTAAATCCTTTTTCAGACTTTCAGCTTGTAGTTCTTTCTTTACTCCTTAGAGTTAAACCTAAAGGAGGAAAAAAAAGTCAGCTTTTGGTTTCATATCTCACACACAAATTAACTACAAGGTCAACATTGCGTGCATTGTTCTCCCATGGATTGTCTGCGCTTGCTGATAATTCATTCATTTTCTGGCTCATCACCTCTTCCTTCTAAGGGATTAAATGGCTCTCGTGTCTCCTCAAGAAATATGAGAGAGCTTGATTGCACAGGAATGACAAGAAGGATGAATGGATTGAATTTCGACATGGCTCTTACCTTCGCTTCTCTTATTTCTCTTCTTCTTCTTGACAGGAACACAGAAACCGATTTGCTGCCAGTGCAAACATGCGTGAGGGAGGCAGGATAGACGCACTGGGAAGTTTTAGTCTCCAAAAAACAACTTAGAGCAGATGCTAACAGGTGACATTTCCCTGTGGCAGCATCCCTGTGAGCAGGAGGGCGCTGCCGTCTGCTGGGGAAATGGCACAAACCACACCTCTTTCACACTTCTTTTGCCTGGAAAAACTTCTTGCAATTGGTCTTTCCTTCCAATGACAAAGAAGAAATTTTAATTAATTTCCACAGGGGCATTGAAAACTCTATTTCCCTATTCCTGAATAAAAATAGAGGTGAAATCCTGTCTTTGGGACACATCTTCTCGAGCAAAGTCTGTGTGAGCATACTGGATTTATGCTCTAAAACAAATGATTGTATCAGAGCAAGACACAGGCATTATCATTTTATTTGAACTCCTTTATTCCTGCATCCAATTATTTAATGCCAATAAACTCTTCTGTTCCCCTTTACGTCTAGGATCCCACAAGGAAGGACATCCCACTGAGACTGTCAGTAGGACTGGCCCTCCATAAACAGGCCAAGTCAGGTCTACAGTCCTACTGAAGTGCTAACAAACTCCTCAACCACCTTGTCCAACAGCAAAAATCACTCTCTTTCAACCATCTTTCCATTTCTGACAGAATTAATCATCATTTTATGTGGTACTGCCCACACTCAGTCCTGGGCATGAAAAATAGCTAATTAATTTCTGCTTGAGCACACTAAAAAAGACAGTATTAAACCAGGTTCCACAGTATTTTATAGCCAATGTATTAACATTAAAGGGTCAATAGAGCTCCTAAAAGCCATTATTCCCCTGCAGAGGGAAATGCCAGGGTTTTAAAACCACTCCCAGGCCCTTTTGGTTACCTGGTGCAGTGAGCAGAAGGAAGGGGATGAGTTGTTGGTGCTGTGGACACATCAGATGGTGCTGTGAGCCATAGGAGCACCTGTACCATAACTGAACCCCAAGGTCTGTTTGAGTTATGCAGAAGCTAAGTTACAGCTCAAGGTCACAGACGTGCTTTAAAACTGCTTTATTTCTCTGTGTTGCATTTCCAAGCAGCTCAGCCCATAGCTTCTGAGGCCCTCGGTAGGAGCAGGGTGCTCACGCGTGTCCCTGAGCTATCGCAGGCCGTCACCAGCTCGAGCGCCTGCTCCCAGCTCCACAGCGGGAAGGGAACAGTCTCTGGAAAAAGCATACTGCTAAATGGAGTTTTGTGAGTGTTGTGTCCCGTGAAACCACCAGAAATCACTGGTAACAGTGATCATGCAGAGCAACAAGCTGTGGTTACTTCCCACACACTCCATCCCTCGCTCCAGCTCACACGTGTGATCCCAGTCCAACCATGCAGCTGCTGCTTATTGACAAGTGTACTCATAGAAAACATCACTTTTTTGCCATTCAGCGTGAAACCCATCAAGCCAACCTTAGCTTGACTGGTGAGCGCTGTCCCAGGGCTTCCTGAATGAGGATTTCTGCACGTAGGGGTGGCATTTATGTACAGCCCTACCCAAGACCATTTCAGTGCCCACCGCACACCAATTTCCTCTGCTAGGAAGCAGGCAGTGAGTATGACTTTTCTGTCAAGAGACACAGGGAAAGGCTGTACATCATCAGTGTCTGAGTACACAGCTGAATACCCAGCTAGGCTGTGTTTAAGCTAATTGGTATTTTTGCAGTCTGAACCATGGACGTATTCACAGCATCAAGGTCTCTTTTTTGGAGGGCAGGGTGTCTCATGAATACAATCCTTGCTTGAGTGAAAAGCATTGTCATTATCTTTTATGCTGAATGATACTTAGAATCAGTCTCTTGTGGATATAAATAATGACACGCTAATTGAATCTGGAAACTGATTGCAGAAGCAATGGAATCAGGGCTAATATTAGTATTTTATAGCTTTGGATCAGACGCAAGCAAAGGTCTGGCCAAGATAAACAAAAGGTTTGCTCTCATTGCTGGCAGGCACTGCTGGAGCTCCATTGCTATGGGGGATGCTCAGGATCAGCACAAAGCTCAGCCTCAAGACTTTAACTCGTTGCTGTGCTGGAGATGAAGTCTCACATATTCTGCACTGAAATTCCCTTACTGAAGAGAATTCTTAAAAAATTTTAGAGAATTTTAAGAAATTTCTATGCCCTTGCTATTCTGAAGGAGTTCTTTCTCAAGGCTCAGCATGGAAACGTGAAAGATTTTAGAGCCTGTTGTTGCTTTGAAGTGCACACAAGAGAGTAAGAAATAAGAAATTCATTACCTTTGCATTGCAGTTTGCCACTGGTAGATGAGATTTAGCACTGGGTAAGGGGGAAGGTTGGACAGGAACACACTTTATCAGTAGAAAGCCCTTGTTTAAACATTGACATCATATTTTTGAGCCAGACGTGGCCAGCCATCCCATCAGAAGTTGCATGAAGCGTGGAGGAAGTTACACAATTCTTGTTTGTCCTAGGAAGGGCTGTGCACGACTTCTGTGGTTGAACATCTAGACCAGACTTTATTCCCCTTGATATTCCAGTGGGATTTTTCAGTCGCTCCCCTGGATGCCTCAAAACACATTGATCCAGAGAGCTGTGCCCCTCATGTAGACCTTCTCCACACAGCTTCGGGGACAGGGAGTTGTGGAGCAGTCACAAACCTTGGCAAGCGGCACGTATCCATTGCATCTGAAACTTGGTGTGCTCCTGGGGAACTGCTCTCAAAGATGACGAGCCATCTGCCTCTACTTCTGGTGTTTTCTCTGCTTTCACATCCATATGTTAAGGCAGAAATAATGCTTTCAACTCGAAGCCTAATTTGGTCTGTAAATGGCAGATTTGTAATGATCAACTCCAGCTTAAGCCAGAGAGTGAAGCTTTTCCCATCACCATTTGCTGACAGGAATTCCTTCTTCATAGCACTAATGGCTTGCCCATAGTATTTGAATTTAGTATGGTGTATTATATCATCACCAAGTTCCCGTTCTGGCCTCCTGCTTGTTTCGCCCAGCTCCATGATCATCTCCATTTGCAGTAACCATTCTGCTGCATTGGCTGCTCCCTCCTGGCGAAATCTCTTACATAAAATGTGGGCAGTGTAAACAAAATGTTGCGAACTATTGCTTTGATTAGCAAAGTGCTGCAAGAATGCACTGGAGAGCCTGTGTTACATACGCGGACACCAGGAACGATCGGCAGCAAAAGGAAAATACTGTTTAATTCCTCTGCAGACACATCGTGCGTGAGCAGAGCTGAGCCCATCCTGCAGACGAGATGCCCGACTCTGTGACCAAGGAGAAATGAATTTAGAGAAGATGCTGTAGCTCTGCACCAGGCAAGGCCAGCTTTTACTGAAATGGATTTGGTGAACCTCCTAATCCTGACATCCTGGCAGGCACAAGCGTGGGATCTCTCAACCTCCTTCTCGGGGCTGTGGCTGATACAGCACAGTTGATCTCGCTGATTTTATTCCCGTTTTGAAACACTTTTGTCCTTCCTACCAACTTTCAAAGTTTCACCGGTGGCCAAGCACAACCCCTACAATGTTGTTAGCCTGCAGTTTATTTTAACTTGCACTTAGCTGAGCCCTAATTGCTTTACCCTCCGTGCTTCCAGTGCAGCATCCGATATGATTAGCTCTGCCATTAATTAGCTTGTACTTAACTATGGACCTCCTGCTGC
>NW_010159126.1:9255-19237 GCF_000695765.1 Mesitornis unicolor
CAATGCACATCTAGAGAAAATGGTACCTAACAAGATACATCTTTCAGCAAATTAGGCACAACGTGAGTTCAGCACACACACGCGGTCTAACGGGTTTTTTACTGGTGCGTTAATGGTACCTGTTATTTTGCTAAGGATATGTGCTTGTAGCCAACAGGACACTGTCTGGCTAAAACCTCCTGCAGACTTCAGCGTACAAAAATCCTTTGAACATTATTACAAATTAAAGAATTCAAGAGGTATTTGGTAAGTAGCCCAGTCAGCACAGACACTGGGTTAAACGATACCCAACTGGCTGTTGTTACTAATTCTGTTAGATATAGGTATCCTGAATAATCAAGAAAATAACATCCCACTCAGACTCGCAGCTCTCACCTGAGTACTATCATACACGCTGCTTCTCTCCTGAATGTTTCCTAGCACAGACAGTAAAAAAGACTTCTGGACATGTATTTTTGTTCTAAAATGCTGTGGTATTTGGATCCACACACTGTACAGGACACTTCAGTGCAGTTTCCCTGCAATTACAGATATATGTATGCAACCTTTTTGTTTGTGGTGTTTCCTGAAGGGTTCAGGTTGGTTTTTTTACCTTTGCAACAGATGTTCCCTGTTGTCCCTTTCCTTTAAGGATGTTTGACAATCTAACGCTGCAGTTAGTAAATATTTTTAATAAATTTCATTTGGTTCAGTTCAATTTTAATTGTCCCCATCACATATATTTCCCGTACCTATTGACATCACTTTTTACTATCCAACCTTCTTGCACTTGATTTCAAATATTATCAGCAACACTGGAGTACAGTAATGCTTTTTGGTTTGGCTTTTCCCCACGCAGACGCCACTGACTCAGAACATCTCCCACTTAGTGACCACAGGAGAAACAGTTTGGTTTTGATGGATCCCTGGAGATGGGACGTATCTGAAGCTCCAGGCAGGCAGTTGAGCGGTCAAAACAGGGAAAGATAAGAGTGATGTTACCACTTAAAATGTGTCAAAACACCATCCAAGTGGCTGTATAATTAATTAATAAATTGAGTTAAATAAAATTCACACTGGAGTAAAGCCTTTTGAAGACAGCTCAACTGTGTTTCCACCCCTCCCTTGAATTATGCTGGGTAAGTGCTCTGCTGGAGCTGGCATTTTGAACTTAAAAGCAGGGCACCGTGTCAAGGTCATATGAAAATATTTTGGGGACATGTTAAGATAACTCAGTATATTTCAATTCATCTTAAGGGGTTTATATCTTGTAGAAGTACAATTTCTCTTGGAGGAAAGGTTAGACTTGGGATCTATTATCAAAATAAAGGACAAGGCTGAAGAAGCAACACACAGCCTGCACAAGTATTTGGCACTTCATTATTTCCTTTTCCAGTTTTTGAGTAATAAAACACCCGTGTGCACAGAGCAGCTCTGCACAGATTATGGAGCTTATAAGGACTCAAGGACCAACACAAAGGAGTTTACTGAAAGCCCTGCTTGAGCAGTTGGAGGTGTCCAGGCACTGATGGTGCAGTGTGTTCCCAATTCAAACATCATGTGTTTTCCAGTGCAAAGAGAAGTTATCAGCAGGCAAAAATCACTCATTGACGTTACCAGGAGAGCTGTATTGATGTAGGTAGAAAATGCCTTTGAATTTTACAGTAGACTTCAGGGTATGTTTTTTCATGAGCAGTTTACCTGCGCTTCTGTGCTCAGCATCAAAGTACCGCAAAGCTCCACTGTATCTGGGGACTGGGCCCTTTGTGCATGCAATCTTGCAATCCACCGAAGCTCAATAAACACATGTTTAAGTAATTTAAAAGTAATTTAACCTTTTTTCACATCTTGCTTTACTAAGACAGCCATAAAGCAAAAAAACATACGATTGCCTGATGTCTGCCAGAGCTAGAACGCTATAGTATCTCTCAATACCTAACTGTGGCAGATGCACCCACCCTACTAAAGACCTGAGAAAAACTTAACAAAGACAGTGCTAAAGTTTCTGGCCCTGCTGGCGCCAGGACTGCCTCCCCCCTCACAGCTCATGTCTGGTGCACACAGTGGGGGTCAAAGGCGGGAAAGTTGGGGTTCTCAGCCAAGAGGGTTGACACGACCATGGATTGACCACAGATCAGATTCGACCAGGGTATAAACAGGGCCCCCTCAGAGGACTCATTGGAGTCGGTCCTCCTTGGAGCAGCGGGTCTGCAGTCGGGGACTCTCCCCTTGAGTTGGGACGCCACTTAAGGAAACTTCTCGAGATTGAGAGCCCTCCCTATTTGGTGAGTAAGCGAGTGCACATTTTGGATCGTTTGGCCAAAAACTTAAGAATTCTTAACTCAGCCGTGACTGGTAATATTCCCAACCAGCACATCGAACCTGGATTTGTTGAATGTCAGTGGGATGTTGTTTTGGTGAATGAAGTTTTGTCTGCTTCATTTCAGTTGCAGATTAAAGCTTGTCTGAGTTCATTATCTGTGTGCGTGTAGCCATTTTGGTGCGATTCCGTGACACTAACACATGGACCTGGGCTGAGTTTTAGGGCTCAATTTGGAACTGTTTCTCTTTTCTAAATTAATATATGCAGAATATATAGATCATTTACACATGCACTACATATATATGTCTGTGTATGTGCATATATATACTGGTAAAAGGTACATCTACGTCTATGTGTATAAGCATTTATACCTACATAGTTACAGTTCAGTCACTAGTTTCTGTTAATAGCTCTTTTTAGACTATTGTCAGCCATCGCTGTTTTCTAAGCGGGCTATCTCCTCAGAGGATTTCCACAAATAATTCAATGCGAGATGTCATTATATTTCAATCAATAAACTTGTACTGCGATCCTATTAGCGAAGGATCTTCCAGCGCCTAAAACCACATACATTTGTACAAAGGATGGTCTGGAAAACAAATGTAATCTTGTTTATTGACAGAGCTCAGTCCTGAAAAATTGGTCTCTTAACAAATCATTCAGCCAAGACATTTTGCAGAAATACTGCCACCTTCCTGAAGGAGTTTTTGAGGTGATTTGTTTCTAGTCTGTGGCTCCAACTCCTGTTTCTCACTCAGCAGCACTGTTATTAATTTCTCCACCGAGAAGCTAGGGGAGGGAAATACAAGAAAGTATTTGTCATGGCATAGCTGTGCTCCCCTTTCCCTGTGGCCGGCTACTTTATACCAGCAGCAACCTGAGCTCTGTTTCTCCTCGGTTCCCTGCTATAGCTCCCTCCCACAGCACTTCAGGGCCTCCCTGGAGGATGCCAGGGCTACAGCTTATTATTAAGAGATGCAGAGCTGTATTTTCTTACTCCTTTGCGCAGATGGAAAAACTGGGGAAAGGACAATCATATCTCAACATCCCACTACGCAGAGAACATCGTGAATCCCCTGAGCTACAAAGAGATGAATACCAAAATGTTTCACAATGCCCACAACAAGCCTTGGCTTAGGAAAACTTGATTTCTTCCTACTCTCAAGCAAACTCCTTCTAGTTTCTGAATAAACCCTTCTCCCTACCCGTGCACTCAGAGCAGTCTCGAGCATAATTATTGCTTCGGTTGCATTCATGAGGCCATTTTAAGAAGATTACATTAAAAGTTACTTGAACATTTTTTTGGTAAAAAGGGGGACACAAGGTCAACCGCTTGCTTTCTTCTCAGACCTTTTTTCTCTATTACTGTCCCTTAAATAGACACACTTCACATTTGATTGCCTGAATATGCATGGATCTGAAGCTATTTTATTGACTTATAAAAGATGTTTCTTTTTTTATAGCCTCCATATGTAAAGGAAGCCTGGAGAGTCCTAGGTTTTGAAAGCCATCGAGCTGAAAGCACCATTCCTGATGTATACAGGAGGGCTGCATTTTAACATCAGGAAGGTGCATTATGTGAGCTCCAAGCAGCTCAGCTGAACACTGCAAGCAACATCCGCACTGGTGATCACCTCTGTTCAGGTCACTGGAATTTTCACTGCAGAAATAAGACAAATATTTACCTAGGTCTTCAGGCTTCGCAACAGAGGAAGTTGAAGTTTATGCTTTTCTGTCCACGGGCTGCTTCTGCAGTTAGCAAAGTTCATTCAGCAAAGGAGACTACAAAGCCCTGGGGATGAACAACCCCGGGTACCTGCACAGGCTGGGGGCTGACCAGTGGGAAAGCAGCTTTGCAGGACAGGTCCTGGGGACTGTGTGAATAACGTCTGCATTCTTGCTATTTTTACCACGCAACAAAAGACCCTAAGGTTCACATAACTCCAGCTTCTCCAGTCAAAACTCCACGTGCAGAGTCAAGGATGCTCCAAATGCCTCCCAGTTTTGATGCACCAGTTCCCAGCTAACTGCAGTGATGCTCATCTTTTCCTCAGCCTCCACGCAGGACCCGTGTGGTACCCAGAGCCCATCTTCTGCTTTCCTTCACAACCTTCTCATCACTACAGAAAATGTGTAATTCTTTAGAAGACACCATCAGTAATCTGTGTCTGAAGGAAATAAAAAACCCCTCGCTGACTGTGGAAATGCTGAGCCCCAGCAGCTCTGTTTGAAATCGTATTTACACTGGAGTGGTTCCATTAGCCTCTGGGAAGCTAATCCTGATTTACAATTATGAAAATCAGATAGGAATCTAGAGCCAAGCTCATATTTCATTTTAAGAGTTGCTGTTACAAGAGTCTGAAAACAACCACCAGACTGTTCCTATTAAATCAAAGCAAGCTGTCAGCGACTAACACCATTTCAGTTAAATACTGATATGCCAAGAAGGCTTTTGAGCATTGAAATCAAAGCAGGCATTTGAAATAGTATTTCCCACTATTAAGCAGGAATTAATGGGATTTTTTATTTCAACATGGGGGAACAAATCCTAATTCAAAGTGATGATTAAAAAAAGGGTACAGGAACACTTAGCTCGGTCTGAGAAATGCAGCGCTGCAAAGGGCTGCTCTCCAGTGCCCACTCCCGTTGGATCTGAACGCCAACTAACGCCCTGGCACCAACTGCTGATCATTTTCAAGGGAAAATGAAATGATAGATTTTATTATTCAGCACAAGGAAAAAAAACTAACATACAGGGAGGAATCAGGGAGAACATTATTATGGAAATGGCATTTTAGACAGAGTTTGTAACACATTTGTCATGTTGCAGACACAAAGTCATAAATATTAATATAACACTCGTTGGGAAAGGACCAAGACAACTCTAGAAGCACAGTCACTGAAAATTTTCAATGCTGTGCAAGTCGCCTCCTAGCAGGAAGAGAAATTATGTGACTGTGCCTCTTTACAAAGAGATGTGCAAGGAGGTGTTCCCAGAGGACAGCAACGCTCGCTGCTGGCAGAGGCAACGGCTGCGGGAACAGCGGGAAAGGAGCAGCGCTCAGAAGGGTTTTCAAAAGAAATTAGTTTTCAATGAAAGATTCAATTTTGTTTGAATGGAAATCTTTTGAAAAGGTGCTGGATTTCTTAAGAGAGGCTCCTAATTTTCCTCAGTACTCATTCATTGAAAATTCCCACCTGAAAATTAATTTTCCACAAGGCTTCAATGGAAAACTGGGCTGTCTCAGGGTCTGCATTAGCATGTGAAAGGAGCAGCCAGAAAGGTGTGATCTTTTCCTGAAAACCCATCGGTTTTTCACTTTTCTGTTTATTTCAGGTGGTGTTTTTTCAATTTATTCTGCATACCGTGCACTTTTTCTTCATTTCTGTGGCTTTGGGGAACTCACCAACAATCTTTGGTTCTCTGTCATAACGCTATGAGGATGAATTTATAGCTAGATACTCTCACATCAGGCTCAGCACCTCTGGTAGCTGCAGATACACGGTCAGGGCTGCAGAACCACAGTCAATATTTACCCATGACAGTCTTGAATAAGTTAAAGCCCACAGCCAAATTGCTAAACAGACACCAGGGGTAGGTGACAGAGAAGAGAAAGTAGTGTATTCTTATCCATTTACTCCAGCTTATGGAAACTGCCTCAGCTTCCACTTTTGCACTGAAGAGCTTGACATCAATGACAGATGAACTATGTTTTACAGGGCGACTCTTTCATATTGATGTGTGCAGAAGACAAGAAATCCAGGGCAGAATCAGAGGGGTAATGGGGTGGTTGTAATTCCCAGCACTAAGGGATAAGTGAAGCAATTTCCCCTCCTCTTTCTGTGCTATTATAAGAAAAAAAAATTACCTTCTGGACAATTTTATTTTTTTAATGCTTATGATCCCTTCAGCACAGACGAAAGTATGGCAGGGAAAACTGTAAAATTTAGCACATGGATTGCATAATTGAAGTTTAATTAGTGTTGTCTATTTAATTATGGATTACAATACCTACTACTCCTATTTAGGAAAGTAAAAATTAATAAAAAAGAATAAACCAAGAGTAGCACATATCAGAGTCTGTGCTGCACATGGTTTGCCCAATAAGCTCTTGCAGCACGCTAGGAAGATTTCTGCTGAGGAAGTAATACATCCATCTGCAGCAGACATAAATTCACTATTTAAACTCCATTTGTTTTATAGTTTTTCTTTGTTTTATATAATCATTGACTACGCTGTCATTTTTTCTTCCTTAATGTCCAAAACTTTACGACGTAAGAAATGCCAGTAACTGTGGTTGCAGTCAAGCTTCTATTTCTATAACTAGAACTGATTTTAATGCTATATTCCCAAAACAATTTCTCTGTTCCAGATGGTCCCCATTCACCTGCAGTTTCCTTCTGCACATCCTTCCATCGCAAAGGGAGCTCCTTGCCAGCCAGAGTCCCCTGTGCAGCAACACTTCTCAGGCAGCCATAAAATGTTACTGTTCCTTGGTGCTGCTGTTCCCTCCCAGGGCGCTGTACCACAGCCCAACAGCTTTATGGTAAAAGAAAAATGTGAACGAGGCACTGTCAGAACTATTTGAGCATATTCATCAGATTATTCAGTGTTGCAGAGCTGATAAATATAAGTGTACAGCCTTCCACTCTATGATACTTCAGATGAAAATGAGGCCACTGGCTGTAGGTTTTTGTTGGGTTTTAAAATATATTTGTATTCTAGCTAAAAAAATCAGGCTGTAAAGCTTTGAAAACTTGGTCTTCAGAGGATACTTTACAGGGATACAAATACATTTGGTTTAGATAAAAAGTTTCCTTTGGCAAACTTGCTTCCCAGAACAAGATGGACTTTGATAAACCAAAGCAAGGGGAGAACCCCAAGGTGACTCCACGGTTGCAGCACATGGCAACAAGAAGATGTCAAGGAAAAGCATTCAACCTTGGAAAGCCTAACAGGAAAATCCTATTGTTGCTCTGAACTACCTAACATAAAGGTGCAGGAGAAGAAGGACATCATTCTTCAAGATGCACAGAGAGAGGCCAAGAGGCAACAGACAAGCTCCCCCTGGGAAATTCCAGTTGTATATTAGGAAAAAGAAAATGCAATCGTAGTAGTCGAACATAGAATAGGGCGCAGAGAAGGATCTCCATCTTTGAGCAAAGGCCTTGAACTTGAACCAAGCCACTCCTGCCTTCAGCAGGGCAGCTGGGCTAAGTAACCTCTCCAGAGGTCCCTTCCAACCTGTTTTCTGTAATGAAATACAAAACCTTGCTTTAAAGGTCCACTAGAAGTAAGGTATTTTTAATTAGAATAACCAAAATATATACACAAGAATGTGTATTTTACATATACCAAGAAAAAAAACCATACTGCATTTCAAAATTCATTTACTGCAATAACAGAGGCAAATGGTCAGTAGTAAGGTTAAGTCACTAATATTAAGAAAAGCCACAATTTGCATATAAGTTGAAGGCAGAAGAAAGCTACAGAAGCTCAGTATTCAGAGACGTGAATTCAAAGGATTTCATGGTACCCAACTCATCTCAGCTTCATTACAGGAAAATGGAGTCTGGATTGCAGGTCTGGACCTAAATTATTATCTGGCACCCTTAAGCTTCAGATTCATCTACTTGCATTAACAGTTTTGATATATTAAATCAAGGTAAGTATTGTAGGTCTCACAACTGCAGCCTGGTCTCACTAAAGTTACCTTATTTACCAGACCAAAATGTTATTTTAAATTGTTCTTCATCTCAGCAGATGTGAACACTGAACTAGCTGTAACAAACTTCTAACATTTTCAAAGTCAAAGGTTCACTTTTACTTAAAAAAAACCCCACAATAAAACTCTTAACAGAGGCTTTAAGAGGTCTTTATAAAATAATCTCCATCACACTTACAATAGTAAGAAAATTATTCTGGTTGCTAGTTTTTAGTAAATATGAACTGGTTTGTGTAATCTGTATTAAGGATGGTTATAACTACAGTTCACATTTTATTTTTAAAAGGTGGACTAACAAACGTGTCAAGAAAAGCAGATTATTGCCGTTTCTCAACAAGTCCTTTTCAATACGGACACGTTGCCTGGATAGGCAAAGCTGAAGGAGAGAAGTAATGATTTGCATGCCAAAATAACCCAAAACTTCTTCGGTGATCACTTTACACTTGGCAACTGTACAATCAAACTGATTTAAGATCAAGATTGTGTCATTCCAACCATCTCTTGAGTGACACTGCTGATCGTCTCATGATTTCAGTTTGCTTGAAGTGACACAAGAAGGTAGAATGAGAGCAAGTTCCGGACTGGCAGGAGTCAAGTCTGACATCTGTAACCACGAAAATACCAGATGTAGATCAAAGGGTTTTCACCAGGTCTGTCGGAGCAACAGGTACGGCTGTACAGAGGAAACAGAACATGCACATATGGGAAATACAAAATAGCAAGTTTTCTATTTCTGCAGTAATATTCATAAAATTAAATATGTCAATATTCAATTTCAAGAGGACTCAAAAAGACCTAAAAATCCATACACATTAAAAATACACAAAGCTCCCAAAATACACTTTATGTGGATGTGAACTGGCCATGACAATTACAAACAGAAAGAGCTCAAAAAACCCACTAATAGGATGTCATTCACTATATCTTCTAATTAGCTAGCAGATTCTTTAACTTATGGTAATAAATTAACCTACCCTATTTAGAGACAGAAATAAAGATGCGATAGTTTACACATCCGAGTATTAATATCCTGGTGCATTCTCCTCCTTCCCTGGGGCCTCTTAAAAACTACTGTAAAAATAAGAATAATAGAGAGTGTACAGTGACCTAAACAAATCTTCTGACTGACACAGTGACAGATACTCCTGTGAACTTAGTAAAAAGAGTAAGTAGTGGTAGCTGTGCTTTACTAAAGAAGGATAAAATTCTCATTTGCAAGAGTCATATAAAAACATAGCAGCATTTTCAGTTTCCTTTCAGTCAAGTTACTACAATAGATACAGAAATTTAAATTTTCAATGTGTTAAAGCTGTCCCCAGCACTTCTTTACATTGTTTACATGAAACTTTGTGTTACTGTTTCACAAAGAACAGCTTCAAGATGATCTAGAAAAGCTAAATGAAGTCACTCATACAAAATAAAAGTAGAACTCAAGAGGTTTTATCACCTTTTGTACTATTTTATCAGTGTTCAGAAGCAAACAGATATAGGTACTCACTGGTTTTAGCAAATTCTTCTCGTATATTCTTCTCATACGAAATTTAACTGAGATAGTTAATTTGACTTCGTTGAGAGTAAATTACCAGTAGATGTCAAGAAAATTCTCCCAAGACAGAACGTGCCATGCAGCAGATGCTGTGTGTCAACACCCCTTTCTCACTTTCAGAATTCATCCTCCACATGGTGAAGCACAGGGGCCACCTTAATCCCTGCTCTGCTTTTAAGAACACCATTTGGTCAACTCCCTTCATTTCTCCACAAGAAAATAGTCAGCTAATTCAGACCAGAAATAAAACCAAACATCCAATCCTTAGAGTGCCTCTGCGAAATTTTTATCTGCTCCAAAACTGCCACGGTCCTCAAGAAATTAAAGAAATGTGCACTGGCCAACAGCACTATAAAGATGAACATCCCTGAGAAGAAGTGAGAGGGTTAGTCTATCCCACCTCTTTCC
>NW_010159126.1:19268-31220 GCF_000695765.1 Mesitornis unicolor
AGTAAACACCATGAAATTCAACTGGACAGCAAGAAGTAGCTCTGCACATCAAGGCACGGAAGTGGTCAGGTCGCAGCATTTAAATCAATTAATATGAAAGGTATGAAGAGGGAGCCCAGAGCTACCTTTGGCATTTATACTTTCCCTTGAGCAGGCCAAGGATAGAGAGAAAGGCTGTTTCTTCAGATAATCTACTTCTAGATAGGTAGATGGATGTTGCTGTCATAGGCACTGCAGGATAATCCATTACTGTCACACTGCCTTCCTTTACATTTGAAGGTCTTAAATGAAAAGAAAAAAAAAAGATAGAAAAAAAAGCCCCACATGCCATCCCTACCTAACTGCTGTCTACCACTGGGGGTGAATTTTCCTATTGCACGACTTACACAACAGAATTTTACACAGCATCTGTAAAGACATTTCTTCTTATGTAAAAAAGATCCTGGTCTTGTGTGCAGCCTTCCCCAGATACCACTTGTCAGTAAGTGCATCCCAGTGGGCCCTAACTGCTCTGTCATTAAAGCCTCTGGGATCTGAGTCCTCGTCCCAAATGCTGTTCAGCCAAGCAAGTGCTGAGAGAAGTTCTGGGTAATTTCTAATGGTGTTACAAGCACAAAGACATCCTTGACTGTGCTGCATGGTGTGACATCCCGCTAAACCATCCTCCGGCCGTAGTTCTCAGTGAAAACACAACTATCCCAGTGTCTGCTGAAGCAAAGCAACAAACCACAGAATCACAGAATGTTAGGGACTGGAAGGGACCTCAAAAGCTCATCCAGTCCAATCCCCCTGCCGGAGCAGGAACACCCAGATGAGGTTACACAGGAAGGCGTCCAGGCGGGTTTTGAATGCCTCCAGAGAAGGAGACTCCACAACCTCTCTGGGCAGCCTGGGCCAGTGCTCTGTCACCCTCACTGAGAAGAAGTTTCTTCTCAAATTTAAGTGGAACCTCCTGTGTTCCAGTTTGTGTCTGTTACCCCTTGTCCTATCATTGTTTGTCACCGAGAAGAGCCTGGCTCCATCCTCGTGACACTCACCCTTTAAATATTTATAAACATGAATGAGGTCTCCCCTCAGTCTCCTCTTCTGCAAACTAAAGAGACCCAGCTCCCTCAGCCGCTCCTCATAAGGGAGATGCTCCACTCCCTTCATCATCTTTGTAGCCCTACGCTGGACTCTCTCCAGCAGTTCCCTGTCCTTCTTGAACTGAGGGGCCCAGAACTGGACACAATATTCCAGATGTGGTCTCACCAGGGCAGAGTAGAGGGGGAGGAGAACCTCTCTCGACCTACTCACCACCCCCCTTCTGATACACCCCAGGATGCCATTGGCCTTCTTGGCCACAAGGGCACAGTGCTGGCTCATGGTCATCCTGCTGGCCACCAGGACCCCCAGGTCCCTTTCCCCTACACTGCACTCTAATAGGTCATTAGTCAAACCCACTCCTGGCTTTGTGGTGCTAAATTATCACATCCCATTCCCCCCGCAGTGAGGCAGAAAGTTATTTCTGTAGCAATGAGCTTTGTATGATCTCACCTTAAGTGGTCATAAAGAAATAAAAGCAGAGAAAACAATTCTGCAACTGTGACTTGAGAGTCTGCATAAGGCGCTGTAGTAACTGATACAGCGCTGTCAGAGCTGTGCAGCCAAACAATGCCTCTTTCCTGTTATTTGGCCAAGCTTTAAAAAGTGCATTTGATCAGCCATGACATTTCATTTTTTAAAAAGATGCTATTACTGACCATCAGAAGCATTCTGTTACAAAAGACTACTAAAACCGTATGGTAAAGATAGCTAAAAATATTCCTCTGAAATATCAACTATTTCTCTTCATACTGGGTATTTATGTACCTTGACATTATCGGTTCTTCTGAAAAATGGACAAATACATCAGAAACTATCCTGTCGTATGATTCCAAAAAGGCAATGTGCATATTTCTTCCTCCTTGCCTCTCAAAAGAGAATATAGCCTTTTCTACAACATCCAGCAATGCAAACTGGTATAACGCAGATACTCGTTCAGGACACACATTTCTTAAAATAAAAATACCTGCAAGTATATTTCAGATCTAAGAGACTCAATTACATTCTGCATTTAATTTCTTTTCACAGTGAACCAACTTCCATGCTATATCATTGCACTTTTCTACTTAAATTTGTAAGTTATACAAAGATAATAAAATACTGACATATATAAAGCTCTCATTCAGTAATTTCTTAGTGTCAATGTTTAACACCTTCTTAGCAGAGAAGCAACTTCTTTTCTGGCATACATGTGCACAATTGGTCAACCAATATTACAACATGCACATTACAACTCTGGAACACTGTGGTGGTGGAAGACTGGTGGTCTTTAATCCACTGCACTGCCAATGAAGGTTCATCATGTCCAATATCACCAAGTTTTCCTACACTTGAACATTCACTGAACAATTGAATTAGGGGAGAAACATGATAGAGATTTTTTTGGCATATTTGTACTGGTAATCATTATCTCATACTAAACACTAACATCAGATATCTTTTGAGAATGAAGGGAGGAAAGAACTTGAGGACTTCCCCTGCATTTAAGTCCAGAAATTGTTCTTGCAATCAAAACGACACTTTGCAGCTGCCTGCTTCGTAATTTAAACTGCAGAGGAAAATGGGAAAGTAAAGATACCTCAGTTACAGCTGAATTTAATACGAGTACATAAGTTAAACTAGAACAAACTTACGAATTTGTGTTTCTGTACATTAGTGCTGTGGCTCAGGATTGATATTCATAGTCCTGTATATTTCTTTGAGGAACAGCAAGGCAGTGTCTTCAGAGCCCCTACAAAGAATTAAAAAGAAGTGTTATTTTGGTATGGTCCATGTTCTAACCCTTGTAAGCCACCGTTCATCCCACTGCAGCTCTCTAAAATGTCTGCAAGACCCACTGCCCTAGTCCTTATCTTTCAGGAACATGGCCTTACCACTACCAGCTTCCTTTGAGCTGCAATTTGTCATCAGTTTTGGGTTATTTCTGCTATAAGCCCTACCCTATGCATTTACCTTTCTCTCCTGCATTTTTTCCCCCACTCCATGCTCTCTAACTTACTATGGCTGCAACTTCAAATCCCCTTCTCTATCCACTTCTTTGATGTTATTCATTTGGCTTAAATCTCCTCAAATAACCTCTTCGCTTCTTGTCACCAAGGATGCATTCTACTTGTCAGGGCTTTCTTCCTTTCCTTGCTCCACTGCATCTGTCAGTCCAATGTCAAATCTCAGTCTTGCCAGTCCTATCAGCAATATTCTAATTCTTCTCTCCCAACTGGCCAGCACTTCCTTGTAAATAGACTATAGTAAATGGCCATAGTCTTCCTCTCTTCCTTCCCACTAAAAAGTAAGGAAGTTCTCAAATAATTTAAAGATTAATCTAAGTGTCATATTTCCAAGTTGGCGTTTTCCCTTCCCTTTTCAAAAATCAAAGCTTCAGGCTAACTGAATTTAAGACAGGCTCAATTTTCTTATTTATCTATAAAACGTTACTTAGACACACATAAACAATACCAGTATAAATGAGTAACACCACTGTAAAAAATAACAAGAAGTTAAACAGGCAAATTTTATCAAAGTTCCAAAGCTGCAGGAGTTGTTGGGTAAGGGCAGCTTCCCGTGCTTTTTCAAATAAATTACACAGGGAAACAGTAAAGGAGATTTAGGCAGTCAGAACTGAGGAACCAGTTCCAAATGCGAGGAGCATCATTTACAGAGCAGCAGGGCAGAGTCAGATGTGCAAGCTGAGGGACTACAGATATTTTCCACAATTGAGCATAGAGACAGCAACCACATTTCTTGATGGTCTCTGCTACTAAAGGAGCAAGCAAACAAGCAAGCAAGCAAGAAGATCAACACAAAAGCTCTGCTCTAACACAGAGATCATTTCATTTAAGGCTTTCCCCAGCAACCCCTTAAAAAAAGTAATGAAAAACCCCACACCTAAAAATACCTCAAAAACAAAAAAAACCCCTCTCATATTCGGGTCACTAATCATCGCGCTTGTCTTCCTTACTTGAATGACAAAAAAAAGCTATGAGAAGGAGTTCTTAAAAACCCGGCAGTGATCGACTGCCGCCTTGTGGAAAAAACCTCCAGGTTCCTCCAAGTGTAGAGGTGGAACGGCACCGCCAGCACAGGGCTCAGGTGCTGAGCTTAACAGCTTCAGTACGATCCTGCAGGTAATGCTTTCATTTCCAGATTTTAACCTCTGGAAAAGTGCCTGCTTCTAAAAATTAGTAGCTATTGAAAAGCAAAACCGTCAAAATCAGTGCAAACAACCACTTGCGTGGTACCTGCTAAACTCAGAACAAGAGCCCAGTGTTTTGCTTAACGAGTAACAAAACCAGTTACTCCCCCCGCAACAGCGTTTTACACAGCTCAGCAACTCACACCCCAGCTTCGATACTTCATAAAAAGTATGCTTTGCACATCCTTTGCACATGAAGATACACAAAACTTTTGTATTTTCACAAGTACTTCATTTTATGACAGTAATAAAATGCATACGATGACATACCAAAAAAGAAAAAAGATAGCAACTCATAAGGGCAAATATAACAGGTCAATAGTTACTGCTGTTCCTATAAATGGAATTGTATCTTCCCCATTTGAAACATGTAAGCTACTACAAAAAAGTAAATCCAAATCCAGATAAGGCAATGGTGCACTGCAGCTCTGACTACATGAGAACATCAAACTGCTGCTTGTTCTATAAACTGTACTGCCTATAAGCAACTACTGTACACAGGTGGTAAATCATAACCATCCAAATGTACAGGAAGATCCACTGTGCCTTTTTTCTTCCTTTTGTTAATCTTTGATAGCAGAGCATCAATATCCAGCAATTTCATTCCAACATGAAGATGTAATAAAGTTTTACTACGTATTGTAGTCTAATACAATTCCTTCATGAATAGTTTCATTTGAAAAACCACAGTTGTCAAAATGCTCATGGATCTCTCCTTGTTCTGAAAAGGATTGCAGCTGAAGGTGTGTGCTTTGAGTATCAAAGCTCAAGAGATCAGTATGCAATGTCTTTATTGCAAACAGGACAACAGATGTGTTTACTTTGTGCTACCACAGAATTCAGTTTGAAATTAGATTAGCCAATAGTGACATCTAGATGTTACACCTTGAGACTGACATTCCATAGATACTGTTTACCTTCATACTCGAATCATCTCAATAACCTAACACTTGAGCATCCAGAGTACAACAGATTTATCTTTACACTATGCCTGTGTGGGAAGGCAACATCATTCCAAACAAGAGGCTGCTTCAGAATTAAGTGACGAGGCACTTGTGTCCAACTCGACCATCATCTTTTCCAAACATTTCAAAGATTACAAAGACCCAGAACACTCGGGTCCTCTAAGTAATATTTTTATAATTGGTTGGTCCTTTTGCAATGTTTAACTTCCCAAAGCAGCAGTAGCCTGAAAAATAGATCTGTGTATATAAAACCAGTTATTTTTGTCAAAACATAATTGAAGTTAAACACTAGGGCATGATTTTAGACAGAGATCACCTGAGTTTTCATTATAACACACTCAACACAGGAAACATGATTCTAGCTATTATCATATAGGTAAATTATCACAGGTAAATAACAGGCAGTTATTAACAGTTATTTAATAACAGGCAGGGAGTAAGATAAATGGTAGGCATATCATTACCAACATTTAAAGATACACAGTTACATCAGAAAAACAGTATTGACAGAATCACAAATATCTCATCTTACCAGTAGCACAAATGACTCTGTAAAGCAAAAAGGTATTCATTGAAGCTTTCTATTGGTTTTTCCTGTAGAACATAATCAATACGACGTCCTCCATTTAGCATTCCAACCTTCGCCAAAAAGTCTTCATCTTTTGGAGGGTCTGGACTTTCAGTGATCTTTTCAGCTAAAATTAACGAGTTTAAGATTTAAACTATTTTCAAGCACCGCCTGCTTGACTATAACCAAGAAATAGTACCCATTTTCCCTGCTATAATTTCCAAGTATGCAATAACACAACAATAACAGCCTCAACTGAATAGCATGCATAATTCAGACAGGTTACTGGAACTATAGGCTTATTTCTTTCACAACAGTTTGAACAGAGTTTGTTTGAAGAACAGCTCACATAAAGTAGCAGGTGAGCAATTTTAAAAACGAACCCCACTGTTTATACACAGATTCAGTCATTTCACAGGCAAATAACCTGAAATAATGTATTTTTACATCCCCCTTGCATAGAGTCCATCACTATCCTCAGTCTGAACTGGAAGGAATGTTTTGTCTGTGTAAGTATAGACAAAGCCAGCATTACTAAACACCGACAGCTCATTCATAGCTGGGAAGCCCACCCTTGCTATCATTAGGGGTAATAGTTATATCCAATTCAAATTGATTTTCCTCCACGGCATTTTTTTTCTGTTAAAGCTCATATGTAAACACTCCTTAGCTCATCCCAAAGTATCAGTGGAACACTACTGAAGTGAACAAATCTCACAAATATTTATTTGTATTCATTTGCCCAGAGAGGAAAGAAAACATAACTGATTTAGAAACCTGCCCCTCCAACAGAAAGTTGAAAGGTTATACAAACTCAAGCCTAAAATAGCCTTCACTAAAAGCTGTAAACCTTTCCTTTCCTAAAAGAAAAAAAAAATGCAGCAGCAGGTCTTATATTTAAATACCCAATAGCACAGAGGCCTCCTTAATAGGGTCAGAAAAACCAATAGCAAGGAAACACAAGGATACTCAAGTTTCTACTAATCTGAGATCCGTAAGTTATAAAAAGAGAACAATGTGTCCACATACCTTCTACCACTTGTTTTTCTTCTTCCTCTTTAATTTGGTTAGCTACTTTCTCCAGTTCTGCTTGTAGCTGAGTTGAAGATGTATGAGCACGTGCAAATTCGTTAAGGGTCTGCCATGCACTCTTCAAAGAGCTAATAAAACCCTGTTTCAGATCAGATCCCATACGAGACAGAGAGTCTTTCAACTCTTAAAACAAAAAAAAATTCACCATAGTTAAAGGATTTCAAATTAACTAAAACCAGAAGGATGAAACCCTGTTCAAAAACCATCCAGATTATTAGGGAAAACAGGCCTGCTACATCACGAACTTGTGTTTCTTGCTTCTCTATTCCATTTTATAAGATTAGGTGAAATGTAATTAATACACAATTGACTTCTCACTGAATGAGTCAACGAGTTATCACCTAATAGTACAGGAAACAGTCCAACAGCCTCCAAGTCCAGAAGGGTCCACAAAACCAGCTACACCAGCTAAGCCCCCAACACCACCACCATCCACAATCACTCCTAACATCCTACACTAAAGGTAAATTATAGAGAGACTGGCTTCAAACTCCAGCACAGCAGAAGAGACCGGAAGAGCTCCCAATGTCTCTTGCAATGAATTTGGAGAAGCACTCCCAGACAACTCTAGCCTGTAATTCTGCTACAGCTCAGGAATTGTCTCATCGAAAGTAGAGATGCTGCAGAATTTCTCCATCCAAGTGCCTGAAGAAAGGCTTTCAGGAGGGCTCTGTGAACTTGTACAACTGTACTACTGTCAACTGTACAGCAAAACTGACTTTCCATATAAGGAATGCAAAGTTTAAGTGTAGCACTTTGATGTGGTGTGTACGCATGAGCAACAAAATCCAGCCCCTGCCCACCAATGGCTACAGAACCACCTTTCTCCTCAACATTTCCTATAATGAAGAAGCACTGGTTAAACCCTTCATGGTGGTCATTAGGGACAAGGTAAAAGAAACAAGTAAATTTAGTTTCTGTTTCACATCATCTTAGAAATTAAGGGGAACAAGTGATATACAGCAATTTTAAAATGGAACTTTGTTAATTAGAAGCTCAAATCTGGAGGAATTATGATTACTGCACCTGAATGCAATTGTGAATGACCAACTTATGGGGCTGGGAGAAGTCCTCTCTGATGTTCAGGATAAACATGGAGTCAGATATCCAGGAACATTCACTAGTCTCTTAAAATTTTACAGTATTCTAATGCATCAAATGAGTAAATTAGGAATGAGATATATATATATATATATATGAAAGAAGTTTTCTTTTTACCCAGATGAAGTCTTTTCCTGCCTTTATGATGTGGAATAAGAACTGGTTTTAAATCCATGTCTTCAACGATCATTGGTTCTAACCTGTAAGCTACTGGATCAAGCTGTTGAGAAACAACACATTGACATTTAGTAATCTTAGAAATTATTCTAATTATCACATCTCAGTGGAAAAAAAATCCCTATTTATGTAATAGAGAACCATTTTTGAATTCTGTTCTATTCCAGTTTACAAGAACACAGTTCACGACCATTCAGTTTAATGGTACGATTAAGCAGGTTCATTAACTAAGTCTTGTTCTCCTACAGACGGAGATTCTAAAAGAGGAAACACAGCATTGAAAGAGCAGCAAAATTTTCCTGCACTCTGACGATGGCTACCAACATGTCACTGTTTAATTGTTAAACAAGATGGGACAGAAGAGGACAAATGTACTGCATGCACTGCAAAACCTCTAAGGATTTCTAAATTTCCCAGACTCTAAACTGGAAACTCAGAAAAGTCGTGTAAACAGCCCAAATAGAAACACTTTATAAAAATCTACAAGAGTGGCTTGAAACTAATGAAGAAGGAAAAAAAAATGTTCTGAAAATGAACAGGGCAAATATTATCGAGCTAATCCATATCTAGAATGCTACGTATGGAAAATACAGCCAGCTCTATTTCACTTTTGCAGTAAAGACCACAAATATTTGGAATATATATTTCAGTTGGGTCATTTTTTTTTAGAAAAAGAGTGTTTTGGGAAGTGTACATAAGGAAATAGGAGGTGTAATACTCAGAGGATAAAACTTAGTATTCTGCATTGTGGTCAGACACATCAACTAAAATCAAATCTCAAATGCACTGCTTACTCACTGGATGATAGATATTGAAGAATCCCTTGCAGGTAGGAAGCCTGTAGTTTTCATCAATCTTCTCCACACCTCTCACAGTAAGGAACACACCAATAGGAGAACCGAGAGCAAAGAAAATATCTGGTTCAAAGTCCAATGCACTGTAAACCACAGAAACCTACCACAGAGAAATCACATATATAATCTCTCAGAACTGCCAGCCAGTTGATATAATGCTTAGCTAGGAAGCAAAAACAAGTTGTTTTTCAACCACACGCTCACAGTACTTCCAGGGAGTTTCAGCTGCATTGCCCTCTTCCATCCTAACAGTACATTACTAGTACATATTAATACTTCAATATTATATATCTGTGTCTGAAACAGAACTGTATTTACAGCTGACTCACTGCTGAAGGAAAAAAATGAACTGCAGTGGCATCTTTGTTATAGTAAGTTTTGCTTTTCAGTAATCTAACCCCTTCTCCCAGCCCCCTCTCCCACCACAGGGCAACTTTTGTACAACAATCAAGGGAAGTAGCACAAAGTCATCAACATTAAAAAATAAAACCAGAAGTAAGAAAAAGGACAGCATTGTTAAAATTAATCATTTGCATCTATGCAGTCTCACCTGGCCAGTTCCAACTTCAAAATACTCGTAGTCAATGTTGACAGAAGAAACGCATGCACCAACTGGAAGCTTCCTCTTTGAGTGCAGCTGACCAGACTCTGAAGGGGACACAGAAGTAACTGTCTCCTTTGATTTCTGGGCATCTTCTTGAGTTTGCAGCGTGGCAGCCAGGACTGCTTTCTTTTCTGCTGCTGCTTTCTTTTGTTCCTTTTGAGACAAGTTTCAAAACAAGGGGAAAAAGTTTATTTCACAGTTGTCAAAATGCTTTTAATACATCCATGATGTTAACAAGCGTGTTCAAGAGTACAAGTTACTCCACAGCAAGGAAGCCAGTTACATTTGCTTAACAACTTTTTGTTTCATTCCTGGAAATTGTACTTACCTGCTTGGCTGCTCTGTCTTTTACAAAATTAGCTATTTTCTTCCTTGGTCCAAGAGGTATCCCCATTTCCTTCAGGTCATCAACTGTACACATCAGCTGAAAAAAAAGAACCCACACATCAAAGCATACTTTATAACTTTTCTAGTAACAGATATCATTTCTTATTCACAATGACTTATGAATTAGGTAAGAAATTTTATACAGCTACAGAAATTACAGAAAAAAATAAGGCAACATGATACAAAGTGCCCTGAAATAACTGAGAGAAAACAAAAACCATGAAAAAAGTCATATAGCATTTATTCTTCATGTCAGACAACAATTATTCCCTTTGCGGTGCTTTCATACCTCATGGTACACTAAACTCAAAGAAAAAGAAAAACAAAACCATACACAAAAAACCCAAACTTTAACCTCCATACCCTGGGCAATCTCCATAAATCAAGTGAACATGACCATACCAGAGATTCCATATCAATTCGCTCCTTTTCAAACGTGCTTGCATACTCTGACAAACTGAGCATTTCCAGAGTCTTCTGCAAAGTCGGAACATCATCGTCTACTTCAGGCTCACAGAGGTCATCACCAGAAGTAGTAATGGAGGAGCCCAAGGAACTGGTGTCTTCAGTCGTCTTAACAAAACAGCACAGAAACAGAATCACATCATGCAGCAGTGAAAAGCCAATATGGAGCAAGTAAATACAAGGTGAATTAATTTCTCTTACAAACATTATTATGTAAGCTTTGTAAATTTATGCCCATATTTAATAAAGCAGAATACAGAATTTCCACTAATAATAGGCCAGCAAAATATATTTTTTAAATTACCAAGAGAAACAAAAGGTTTCTTGAGCTTTCCGACACACAAACAAATATTTCCTTTTAATTGAACAACTGCTCACTGTTTCTAGCCTCAACACAGAGAGATTCTCTCTCTCTCTTACACATCTTCCCCACCAATCAGATACTGCTAAGACCAAGTTGTGTGGCCACAAGGGTCAAAGCTGATGTTCATGATCAAATCCCATTAGTGGCCTACTTGGAACTTTAGAGAGATGCAAATAGTTTGTCTTGAGACTTGACAGTATTTACAAAACCGCACATTTCTATTAACATGTTAAAACACACTATTCAGAACCCAAAACTGTGTTTCAGCTAATAAATTCCGAAAACTTAAGAAAAAGTGGTTGAAAGTATCAGATTTATTTGCCTGGATAGACTAGCATCCAAATTACCTGTTTATCATGAACAGCCATATCCTTTGCAGTCCCATTAACACCAGAGAATGGTGCACTGCTTACAGATGAAGCCAAGTCCTTCTGGTTAGACAGTATGTCAAACAGAATTAAGGAACCTGGAAACAGGAATTAAAGTTGCCTCAGAAAAAATGTCATATTTTTCTGTCTCTAAATCCTAAGCAAGATTTATATGCAAATATATATATAGTAATAGCAATGTACAGATTGCTGAAAAAAAAATGGCTGAATTAAAACTAAAATAGCCATCTATGAACTTGAACATGATCATTCTCAACAAAAAGCAAGCCTTTTTTTTTTGCCTCGTTCATGTGAAATAGCTTTATGTAGTTGTCATGATTAAACTGCCTTTCCTTAATCATCTTGCCAAACTAGAGGGAAAGTACCAGCCCAAACCAGTATGTCATATCTTTATAACTCTTATTCCACGTTCAAAAAATATACCTTACTTTTATTAAGTGAGAGTTCTGAGACACAGAAGTCACCCACCTAAATTAGAAACTATCTGGTGTGCTGTTATGTTTAAAAGCTGTCAGGCTAAGTCTTCATGAAGGAAACTGAGTGGGGAGGGGTGGGCAGCGAATGCACACATCCACAAAGTACAAATCTTTCCTCAAGGCTTTATAAATTTAGCTATCGAGAGGTGTTTGACTTTTAGGCAGCAGTACTCTGAAAGACAGCCATGCATATCAGCTAATTTTAGCCTTATGAAGGCTTCATTTCCCTTAGTGCAG
>NW_010159126.1:31251-39727 GCF_000695765.1 Mesitornis unicolor
GCTTTATCCCAAACAGTTCCTTAGACAATTACCTAAGCTGTGTCCAGCCACAGAGACACCTCCTTTGAAGTCTGGGTTGCGACTCATGAAAAGTGCATACAAACGATTCATTTCCATCCCCACTTTATCCACAATGGTCTGACAGTAGGTGGGGCTGTTGTAAAACAGTATGTCAAGGAGTGTTTCGTTGGTGAAGTGGCGCAGGCGTCCAATGCTCGGCAAAGTGATTTTTTTAATGTTCCTAGTAAAGTAAAATCATTAAGAAGCATGAATGCCTTTGGAGAAATTCAGATAAGAACTTATGTTAACTTTTGAAATGACAGGTAGTAGAACTGCAGTGTAAATATTACAGATATGGTCTCTACAGACATAAAAAAAACATACAGCCTTCTGGCCTTGTTGTATATTCATACATTAGTGCTATTTGCTGACTGAATATATTTGAGAGAGATAGAGCTCCTTTTTTTCTCTCCAGGCTGAAGGGATGCCTGAAATAATCTCTTCTCTGTTCCAGCACTGCTCTCATATAGTAACAGGGAAGTTTTGTGAGCAGATTGGTAGAAGTGGGAGAGAACTTACATAAAAAAACTGAAGGTGAAATTGAAGTAACAGGCAACATAATACTCTTTTTGGAGAAAAAGCTTGGCATCACCATCTGCCTCCCTGGAGTTAAGACAGAATGGAACTGCTACAGAACTGAGACTGCCTTAGTTAGCATTGCCTGGTTTGATTAACAGAATAAGGATCTTCATTCCTCACGATAATGCAGTGTTCAAATGAGACAGAAGACTAAGACTCTAGGAAAGCAATATGGCTCAACTGAGCTAGAACAGCCTGGAGAACGTCAACATGTGCTCTGAGCGGTACAGGTTGCTACCCTCGCAATTTCTACTTTCCCATCTTTGGCCAAGAGAAAACAGCTTAAAATGTGAAGCAACAGCAAAGGAATAGACACCAAGAAGTGATTTTAAAATAGATTTCAAAATGCTGTAACACTTCTACCTAAATACAGACATTTTGTTTTAAACAAACACACACACATACACCAAAAACGTAGCTCAAGTCCCTAATCATAATTCAGGGACTACTCTAGAACTGGAAAAGGGCTCAAAGCCTTCCTCAGGGAGAGGACAATGACATCTCCTAGGGTCACACTCAATGAGACTGCGGGAAGGTACAGGAGAGAAGATTCTCCACTTTAAACTGCACGTATCCTTTGCCGGACAATACATCTCCATGCTCACCACCTCATACTTATGACCACTATCGCGATAGATGATGATGAGCGAGCATGTAAACACATCAGTCACCTTCATGAACATCCAGTACTGAAAAAGTGTGTATACATATCCTGTCACTCAGTGTCATGAAAATAAACAAGAGAAAATACTTTGCATGCATATCCAGCTTTCCTTATACTCCTCATTAAGATGTTCATTTAAAAAAATTAGCTATTCTTTTTTGTAACCCAGCCATATATTTATTCACCTAACCTAAAGTGCATTTTAACTTCTCTTTTTATCCACTTTACGAAAACTGTTAAGATGCAGCTTGTATGAAGTTCACAACATTAAGCAATGCACTCACCTGTCAACGCCTGTTGCATCTCCATGCAGAGAACTATGCCAGTGAACGGGGAGGAATTCCACTCTGCTCACTTTACCTTCCTCTAAAGATTTCTTAAAGTGAGTCTGCAACAACTTCAGAGAAACAGTCCTAAAATCATCAACTGCAGAGAAAAAGAGTAATGAAAATCTGACAGCAGCAAAATACTCAAGTGACACACGATTACAAATCTTCTCCATTCCAGAGACAGTCAAAACAGAAATGAAGGAAACTGCAAAGTGGAAAAATCTTTTCTTATAGTTAGAGAAGTAATACTTGCAAATAGAGTTTTTTAAAAGTGGTTTTTCTAGCAAGCTTCTACTTATCTCACAATAAATGCATTTTTACTTCATGGCCTCCTTAATTTACTCAGTTCTGCTGGGGTGTATTGGAAAAAAAAAAAATCAAACAAAAACCCACCCCAGACAAACAAGCCACACAAAGCAAACACAGACAGCCACACCACAAAAAATAAAACCCACACTCCACAAGCCAAACCACGCTACAAGTCTAATACTGAGGACTAATAAGAACAGCTAAAGCCGTAAGTCTGACAAAACACAGATTCTGCTTTTGAAAAGTAATCAGGAAAAAATCCTACCAAAAATGGAATTTAACATTAAAAAAAAGGTCTCTAAAGACATGCTTATGAGATACAGAGACCCATATCTGAACCATTAAGAATACGAGCACTCATTAAACAAGCAAAAACTTACCACATTCAACAATGCTTCTAAATCTCAAGTCGCATACAGGACCTATGCCATGAACCATAAATACCAGATGGTCAATTTGGGACATTTCTCCTGTAGAAAATAAAAACCAAAAAATTCAGAGTACCAATATGTACTGCAGTGAAGTTTAAAGCTAAGCAACTTTAAAATATACTTGCTTTATAAAGCCTATTACATACATGGTTCAGGATAACACATAGCCCTCAGGACTCCTTCGATTAAAAAAACCCCAAACCAGATAACCTCTTCCAAGGAGCTTACATTAAGGAACAACTTTAATCTTTAGACTCGAGGCACAGTGCGTTGCCGCTCCACCCACTGTTGCCCAACTTTTGCACAGAGCTGAACTGACTGCTCAAGCTGCAGACCCACATACAGTAACCACATACCATCAGGAATTTCATCGTGGTCATCATCAATTCCACGTTTTACTACCCTTGGTCTTGCCTGACCATCTTGAGTGGTGCCCCATTCATCTGGTGTGGCAGAAGGTTGGAACTGAACTATGACCTGGAAAAAAAGCACATTGTCCAATTATAAACACAAAAAACCTTATGATTCATATTGTTAGTCTGGAAACATTGCATTGTTTAACACACGTTTTGTTTTATTGCTTTACCTTGCAACCAAGACTCAACTGTTTTCTTCAGTTAGCACACACACCAAAAAAAAGCCTTAGAAAACCCTAGGGCTATTCCTTGTGGCAGCGACAGCTTCACTAAAACTAGACTCCAGAATAAAGAGATAATTCTCACTAGTGTGAAAAGCAACCAGATAACTTAAACAAAAGTAACCACTAGTTGAAGAAGCTGGCCTGCTCAGTGATTCTTAACAATTTTAACTCCTCAGACAAGCATTATTCAAGCTCCTCTTTCCTAGACTCCAGCATCCATTCTTTCTTAGCAAATCACTGTTTATGTGAAGAAACTGAACGCTACCCCTATTTACTCGTGAGGCACAGGGGAAGCACAGCAGTTTTCAGGGAAGGACAGCAACATTCAAAGTAGCTCATAAACCCTAGAAAGTCAGGAATTCAGTAGTCCAGCTGTTTATAAGACTTACGCTGACTTGGTATAGTTTGTACTTATGACACCAAGTGGTTTAAGTGCTCCTTCTCCAGGTTTTTACTGGACAGAACTTCTTAACCGACATTAATAAGAGCTTAGAGTAGAAGCAACCATGATCCTTTCTGGCTCTTGGATTATTTTATTTCCTTATTAATTAGTGCATCTGTGATAAGTGAACCGTTAACAGCATTGGTCAATAAGGTTGAAGTCCATGTTTAAATCACAAGAGACTGTTAGCAGAGTATTTAGAATAACTTTAAAGCTTTTTATGCTATGCTCATGGCTTAGATACACAAACTAATTAAAATCAACAAGTACATTTCAAGCAAGACTAAGACTGCATTCAATTTATGTTTCCATCCATCTGCTCCTTCACCCCTAGTGAATTTTGTGAGAACCAATTGCCAGAACCTATTACCTTGGGATTATGCATAACAATTGTCTCTCCATTTGGGAATTCGAGTCGCCGATGCCACTGATTTGTAGTTACAGCCCTTTTATATTCTGCCTGAAACAGTGAACAAGTTACATAAAATCAGTATGTCTTCTCAAACTGTTTTTTGGCTTTGCACATCATCTGTAACATTAAGGCTGTAATTTACATAACTTTATTTATACAAGTTGATCTTAGGTCACAGTGGTGCAGGGCCTACGTGTGAGCAATGTGGCCTTCCAGCCACTCTCCTTTCCAGGATTTGCTTGCCTATGTTCCAGGAAGTGCATTGTGGAAATCATTTCAAGGAAACACAAAGAAGTATTTCTAAGGTCATAAATACAAAGAACGATCAAATTCTTCATGAAGTTTATGTAAATGCAATACTAACCTCCAGCTTATCACTAAAATCCTCAGTGTAAGGAACAAACCGGCTATCCTTGTCTCCCTTATAAAACCACATGCACCGTCTCACTTCAGAAGGCTCCTCTTCCCAGTAAACAGCTTTCCTCATTCTGTCGTACAGATACACATCGTAGCGTCCCCCGTCAGTGCTCAGAACCACGCTCTCAGGATCAGGCTGGACTATGACACAGAAGCCCCACTCAGTTACAATACTAACACATAGAATCTGTTTTCTCTCTCACCCCAGCCCCGATCACTTCTGTGATGAATATTAAGCCATTAAGACAGATAGTTATACTATTGAAGAGGAGCTTCATTACATGAGGTAACCATTATATTGCTCCTAAAATGCTTTTACAGGATCAGTACACAATGAAACCTTATTCCAGAATTGACATATTTTAACAAAAAGGCAAACCAAGACACAGATGACAAGGAATTCTATGTGAAAAAGTGACATCCACTAGAGGTGTACATCCTAGCACTGATGGCATCAACCAACAGATAAGGCAAGTGAATAAATTAAGTGGCACAAAATACACCTTTGAGACATGTATTAACATTACTTATTACTGCCGCATCACTCTTTCACCTGCAAGTGGCATTACTCTAATATCTTCCTTCTGTTCACCTCTGAATAAGATACAATTCAGATTTTTCATAACTTACCAGAATTATAGACTTCCTCTAGTTTCGCAGAATCCAGAATGCTGAACGGCATCCATATCTGCTTGTCCTCCACCTCCTTACAGTAGAACCAGTGCGGCTGAACTGGTTCATATTGGTTCTGCAGCAAAACAGGAGGAGCCTGGACCAGTGGACCTGCAGGCCTGGGAGATCGGACCTGTGACTGAGGCTGAGGAAACTGAAAATACAGAGAGGTTCATCACTTCAGCCTCAAAGAGAACAATCTGAGCCTTCATTTCTAACATATTTCCCTCCCAAGAACATTCTAGAAATGTTATCTATAAGTTGTCACTGCAAAGTGATCAGGATGGGCAGATTTCCAACTCAAACGTAGCCTCAGTGATGCAAGAAAAGTGCTTTCATAGAAATTGTACAAAGACCCCAGTAGATACAGCTAAAAGCAGGTGATGTCAGCAGTAACAACTCTTTCACCTGATACATTAAAAAACTCCAAAAACTAATATGCTGTACAATATAGAAAATTAAGCAATCAGAAGTTCTGGAAGTCTTTCACCTAAAACTCCAGGTCACTCGGGTTCTACTGCCTTTACTATGTTTTTTGTAATTATATAATCTTCCTATTCTTTAATCACAATAGCAGCAACACAGCCACAGCTCAGGCAGAATTAAACCAATTTTTGTTGTTTTCAAGAAAACCTCGTCAGGTTATTATTAACCTATTCCCATAATTTTAATAATGCCCTTATGAAGGTAAAAAATAATGGAGATCAATGCTCTGTATCACATTAAATCTTCAATGGATGTGTTTCAAAGGGTTTGCTGACCATTTATGGGATCATAATTTCCAACAGTGCTGGCTTCACCAGCAAAACCAGCTTGAAAAGAGATTTTTAGCCCACATCTTGCAAACAGCTGAATGACCTGATTTACAGCAGAGGCACAAACAATGCAGCAGCACAGCTGAAATGGCAGCAAACTCGGTAACAGACAGAAGAGCAACAGAACTTTACAACCTGGTTTTGTTTCTGACACCAGAGCTACAGCCTCAGGGTACACTCACTTCAAAAAGCAGCATGTTTTCCTAAAGCAATAGTTTCAGACTACTTCTAGTGAAAAGGCTTTGCAATCAGAAATGGTTCAAGACATTTTCAGGGGAGGAAGAAAAAATCTTTAGAAGATAAAGTGCGCAATTTAAAGAGAAAAGTGACTTAAATTGTTTTATTCTGGTATCAGGACACCAGGATTAATTTATTTACCTGTGTCAGTGACCCTGGAGGTGTCTGGTACATCTGGATGGGTGGTACAGAGGACGGTGGGTGAGCAGGTACTTGACTCTGTTGCAGCTGTGGTGGAGTCAGGTAGGGGTTAGCTCTGCTGCTCTGGGTGGTGTGGCGATAAGGGTTGTACCCTTGCTGAGATGTTCCCTGGGGAAGAGTGGACGCGTTCGCAGGCGGGGGACAGCTCTGCTGAGGAGTCTGATAACCCGCAGCTCCCACCTGTGAAGTAGGTGGTGCACTGTAAGAGGACTGTGAGCTGGAAATGTGCGGTGAAAAGGCATTTTGGGCATCCTGGGACCCAGACACAAGTGGGAGTGAAGTTGGAGGCCTGGAGAAGGCTGGTGCTCCAACAGGCGGTGCAGCGGTTGTTAAGGGTGGCTGCCCAATACTCCCAAATGGATCACTGCTATTGGGGACTTGAGAGAAATAGTTGAAAGTCTGTGGCGGATTGGGGCTGGCAGAGGTCTGACCCAAGAAGCTGTCCTCTTCACCAACATCTGCAGAATCATCTGCAAAAACAAAAAGACCACTAGAGATACTGCGAGAGGTTCAAACGAGTTAGCATGCATAGGCAAAATGTTCTGTTACATTATCAGCTATTACCAAAACTCTCCTGGCTGCCATAAAGCCAAAAGCATTACAGAGCTTACAAAACCCTGATGATTAAACACATCATAAAATGAAACAAAAGATACCAAGTCTTCAACAACATTTAAAATGGAGCATAAAAGTGTACACAGATAAAGCAACAAAACCTAAAAGAACATTTAAAATGGAGCATAAAAGTCACTCAGTGTACACAGATAAAGCAACAAAACCTAAAAATCTGAAAGCAAAGACCAAAGTATGACTGATGTCAGGACATTTCCAAGCCAATTTGGCAGAGAACCCTGCTTCCAGGGCACTAAAATCCTTTTCAGTTTCCTTTATGCCTACCAAATGCAAGAGCAGCCTTGCTTCGATTCCTTTCACCATGAAAACAGTCACTAAGCATAGGACTTTACGCTCTGCTTTTCAGACTTCCAAGATCATAGTGAAAAGCAGAGCTTAAGGACATTAAGACACATAGGCCAGACCTACTGGTTAACCAATCCATTCTTGTCTGCTCCTGCAGCAAAGCCCTCACAAGGTTTTCCATTTGACTTGCAAGGTCACCTTATCATAGGTCTCCCAGTAAACTCAGTTCAACATGTGATGGTCTGGGCATCACTACGTGTCTGCTGAGGGAACTGCACCTTGCAAGCAACCAATGCAACTTCCAGAAGTCCTAAGTTCTGCTCCAGCAATCAAATCCCCAGGCTGCGGGGAATAAACCACAGGGCAACCCTTGCTTCTCTGCTTCCCAGTCCCCAGCCAAAGAGAGAGCAAGCATCTTGAGGGAACCGCACCTTGCAAGCAACCAATGCAATTTCCAGAAGTCCTAAGTGTGTTGTCATCTGCTCCAGCAATCAAATAATCCCCAGGCTGCGGGGAATAAACCACAGGGCAACCCTTGCTTCTCTGCTTCCCAGTCCCCAGCCAAAGAGAGAGCAAGCATCTCTGTAGCTACAAGCAGCCAATAACAAACGTCTTTATCCACAGCCAACATAACTGTAATATAGATCGAGGGAGCACAAGGGAATCCACAGAGAAGTCTCCCTAGGAAGCTGGTGTTCTAATTAATTAATCATAAAAGAAGCAGCTGCCAGGACTAAAAAAGTCTATTTTAACCACCTTTTATTTAGTAGCCTTTCAGAAGGTGTCGATTTGAGGCCCACCTGCATTTACCAATTGCTTTTACATTCACCTATAGCATTTTATCCCATTTTGAAGAACAAAGCCCAAAATCTATGCAAGTGAACCATTGTGTGGAGAATACTAAAACCCTTTATAAGCAATGACCAATATGAAGTCAAGCCTATGGGTTATTTCCCAACTACAAACTTATAGTAAACTTACTTATAGTAAATAAAAGATCTCAATTTGTAAATAAAATTCTTCCTTTCATATTGCATAAACAATGTGGAATAAAGAGAAGCACAGTCCATACCACACTGTCAATTCTCTGCTTTCCAAAATAACTGACAGCAGAGCAGGCAATCCGCCTCACCATGTCAGACCACGGTAAACACGTAGCAATGTGCTGATGGGTTTTCAAGGCCTTTACCAAATGCCTGTTCACAAAACACTTCCTATTCTCCAATTTCAACTTGGTTTTGGAGATTTAGTCTAACTGTATGTTTCCTTGAAAAGTGAAGTTGGAAAAAGTTCTGCCAAAACTAAAATTACATATATACATGTGTGTGTGTGTATATATATATGTATGTA
>NW_010159127.1:0-480 GCF_000695765.1 Mesitornis unicolor
AGGGACTGGGAGGGGACTGGGCGGGACTGGGAGGAACTGGGAGGAGACTGGGAGGGACTGGGATGAAACTGGTGGGGAGTGAGAGGGATAGGGAGGGAACTGGGAGAGAACTGAGAGGGACTGGGATGGACTGGGAGGGATTGGGAGGGGACTGAGAATGGACTGGGATGGGATTGGGAGGGGATTGGGATGGACTGGGAGGGAACTGGGAGGGGACTGAGGGAGACTGGGAGGGGACTGGGAGGGATTGGGAGGGGATTGGGATGGACTGGGATGGACTGGGATGGACTGGGAGGGACAGGGGAGGGGCTGGGGGGGTGTCTGACTCTCTTCTCTCTGCCTCGCAAGGCCCAGGATGGCATTGAGGGCAGTGACGTGAGGCACAGAGGAAGTTTCCAACCATCCAAGTGGGAGGGACTGGGAGGAAACTGGGAGGAGACTGGGAGGACCTGGGAGGAAACTGGGAGGAGACTGGGAGGG
>NW_010159128.1:0-15769 GCF_000695765.1 Mesitornis unicolor
TCTGTGATTCTGTGATTCTGTGAAAACTGCCATCCCAAATTGCCAGGTGTCATTTCTCTGAAGGAATGCCACACTTTCAACAGTATTCTCACCCTTGCAGGCAGAGCAGCTCAACAATGAGCTGGCAACAGAGCGCTCAACGGCACAGAAGAACGAAAACGCTCGGCAGCAACTGGAGAGGCAGAACAAAGAGCTGAAGAGTAAGCTGCAGGAGATGGAGGGAGCTGTGAAGTCCAAATTCAAAACTACAATTGCTGCTCTGGAGGCCAAAATTGCTTCTCTTGAAGAGCAATTGGAACAGGAAGCCAGGTACTCGTCTCCCAGACGGCACAGCTGTCCATTTATTGTTCCAGTTAATGAGACAGAGAGCAAAGGCAGACAGGATTTGTCATCAGGCCTTCAGGGCCATTAAGGCTTGGTAAAGTCTCTCCCTCACTTAACATTTCTTAGACGTATGGCCAGTAGCTGGAGTAGTTACAGGTTCTGATTAACAACCATTTTATTACTGGAAAGTTCCACTGGTACCAAAGGCAAGGATCTGTTCCCCTACATTTTAGAGCAACTGCCCTATCACCCTGCCAGCTTAATTGCCGTAACACATTGTGCCATTTACAGGATTATTTCTTGAGGAAATAACTTTGTGTTTTAAAACAGATAACCTAGAGCACCTCTAGCATACAGCAAAGACACATATTTGTTTTGATCAGAAGAACATGACCTTTAAGTTTTGCTTAGGATCTGTCTGCTAAATTCAGTAAGGCCTTTAACATACAGGTCCTTGGTGCCTGTTTCATGAACAACATGATTGAGGTAGGTGACGACTTCAGACCTCCGCATCACCAAATGTTGGACTATCATTTGCAGAGAGAAGCAGGCTGCAGCCAAGACGTTGCGCCAGAAGGACAAGAAGCTGAAGGATGCATTGCTGCAGGTGGAGGATGAGAGAAAGCAAGCAGAGCAGTACAAAGATCAGGTATCAGACTGGGTCATGAGGGTCTTAGTCTGGAGCACAGGAATTTTCACGTCTTATCCTAAGACAGAACAATTCCATGTTCTGTCTCAAAGAAATACTCCTCTAGAAAGCAGAATGTCTGCTGGGATTCTATGCTGGGGTAGCTACAGCCCTTTGCTAAAGCTGGGACAATATAATTCTTCCTCTGTGCAGAGTCAAGTGCCAAAGCACTGGTCCTTGTCACTCAGGGAGCTGCAATAGTCTGCACAGTGGTCTACAGGACTGTGCACAACATCCTTATTGGTATATGAATGGAGACAATGAACACATTTTGGTTTAAAATTTTAGTTTGACCTAAAGCACACCAACCAGCAAGACAGAAAACAGAGGTAAAACTGTGCAACAAAAGAAACAATAAGCTAGCGTCTGAATATGGTATCTATCAGCAGCTAAACTCCTACAAAGCAGTTATTTTTACATTTTTCAGATTTTAAGCTTCTACTTTTGATTCAGGCCATGTTTCAGTAAAACTCTCAAGAGAAGTATGAAATTAAAATGAGGAATGTAAAGCCATTAGATCTGATCAGACTTGAATTAAAGCATTACTCTCAAATTTCCCTTTAGGCTGAGAAGGGCAACACACGACTCAAGCAACTGAAAAGGCAGTTGGAGGAGGCGGAGGAAGAGTCTCAGCGTATCAACGCAAACCGCAGGAAGCTGCAGAGAGAACTGGATGAAGCTACTGAGAGTAATGAAGCTCTGGGCCGTGAGGTCGCAGCACTGAAGAGCAAGCTCAGGTAGAGTGCCCTTGTTTGAGATAGCCATTCCCACTCACTGACAGCCCTGAAATTTGGAACTAAACTAGAGAAATGAAAAAAAAAATACCTGTTCGAGTAAAGAACAGACACCAATAATGCTGCAAAGTTACTCACTCCTTGTATTAGCTTGGCAGACACAACAGAAGGACAAAGTCAGAAGATGAAGTGCATTTCGTAGACTGCAGCAGTCTCAGCATTCCAGTTGAGATGAACAACTGTGATACCATGGCACAGGCCTTACTCTTTCTAATCAAAACTCCTGTTGGAGTTTTTGTTAGGAACAGAATTAGGCTTGGCTGCTTTTGAAAACACCTCTCATAAAATGGCTGTATCTATTTGTACAGAAGCAGTCACAAAAGGGTATAAATGCTTGTGCTTTTCACTTTCACACATGCACAACTTGCACGCAATGACCACAGTCTTAGACAACATCACAGGCAGCAAAACGCAAAGCACGTTATATTTCTCTTATCCAAAAGTCTCTTTGGACTTCACCACAAAGGGATTCGGTGTCCTCAGACCAAGGAAAAGATCAAAACTTCCCTTTACACTCTCTTGTTAAAACTAACTGGGAAAAAGATAGAGCTGTGATCAGTCAGCTATATACCCAGGTTCTCTTGCACTCACTGCATTTGAAAACACCAACTCATTGAAATAAAGAGCCTGACTTGAATTGTAAGGGAATTGCTCTATCTGCATCATCACACCGTAAAACTTTGCTAAACCCAACAGTATGTCAAATGAATGTGAAGCATCTGCACAGTTGTGTTCTTGAAGTGGTTTGCCAACCTGTTTACCAGTAACATGCATGAACCTTCAGATGTGGTTTTAATTCAAAGTGAAAAGTTTGGGATGTAGTAGCCTTTTGGGAGCTTTTCCATTAGCACCATCTTGGGTGGTGTGTGCTCCTGGCTGCTTTATAAAGGAGTGGCTGTGTCCAGCCCCTTTTACAGAGAATAGCATACGGTTCATTTTTGTTGTATCTAAATGCAATGTAATTGGCTGTAATGTACTTTGTTTAATTATTTAAAAGTAATCTACCTAACTCTGATCATGACCATGTGCTTAGTATAACTGCCCAGGACTCTTTATCTCTGTTTCAGAGGGACACAGGAACCTTCGCATGACTAAGTAGGTACCATGCCTTCAACTTTGCAGCTAGCTTGTTGCATAAATTTCCATTTTCTTTGGCCCAAGTAAAAATTATGTGAGGTTTCTGCAAACTGTGAAGGCTTGGATATCTTGACATTAAACTGTTTTATCAAAAGAGACAAATATTACATTAATCTAGCTACCATCAGCTGTTCTTTAGTGATACATCTTTCTTACAAATAGGTTATGTACTGATGTATATTTACCAGTGCTGCATTCTCACAAGCTCTACCAGCAGAGTACATAATAAAGTACTCTGAATTTATCTGCATGGAAATGGTCTTTTTTCCACCTTGTCTTTGTGCACAGCCACAGAGATTAAAATTTTTCAAATCAAATACACCATTGATTAGTAAAATTGATTAAAAGGACTAATGAATATGACGTATGACAGCATGTCATTAGAATTTCACAGTGCGTCTTACTCATATTGTAATGCTGACTAAGGTAAGATCCCATCTAACTCACCTGAGATTTGGGAAGATCTTACTTGCATGTGATTTATCACACACCACACAATCACAGACAAAAGAGAAAATCTTGCCTTTCATTACATAGCACACCTGTATTGCTTACAAAGAGCCATTACTTAGGCTTTTAGAGCTATTTTGCAGACATTACATCACTTGTCTAATGTTATTAAAACACAAAGCATGAACACAGAAATTAATATTGACACCATAACCTAGCACAGCATTATATTATACTTTATCACATTCTCTGGAGATAGAAATAATACCTGCTGTTGCAAAAATTAAAGAGCTACTGCCTTGTAATATTTGTTTATCTTCTATATTACATATGCTGGATTTTGCTGTGAATACACAAATATTTAAAGATTATGTCTTGTCCTTGCATGTGCCTTTTAGTCAGCCTAGTATTTCCAGTCAGATTGTTATTCAAGCACTACTCCCGTAGCCCTTCAAAGGTAGAGATGCTAAGCAAACAGTAATACTTAAGGCTTGTCTCAACTATATGCATTATTCATGCATAGAAATGGTCACCACTCATTCAAAGGTCAGCACCAGGAGGAGTGTGGCGACTCAGACATCACTCCCATTCAAAGATGCACATGTCCAGGTCTCTGGCTGCAGGGAGTGCCTGAGTCTGTCATTCCAACAGGAGGTCAGCAGTGACAACACCTGTGTGAGGTGTGACCGGGTGAATTATCTGCTCCACCTGGTGTCTGAGCTAAAGGAGGAGGTTGAAAGGTTAAGGAGTATTAGGGAGTGTGAGAGGGAGATTGATTGGTGGAGTCATACCCTGAGGCAAAGGCAAGAGACAGAGGCTCCACAAGAAACACAGGATCCCCTACCCTCTAGCCTCCAAGCAGAAGAAGAGGACCTAAGAGATGGAGAGGAATGGAAGCAAGTCCCTGCTCGGTGTGGAGCCTCCCAGCCTCCCTCACTTACACAATAGATACGGGGCTCTGAAACTTGAGGGCCAGGCAAATGAGGATGCTGAAGAAAGCCCATCCAGGGATTTGCCTAGGGTCAGCTGCTTTGCCTCACTTTACAACTGACTCAGTAAAGGAAAAAAAGGAGGGTAATTGTTGTAGGTGATTCCCTTCTGAGGGGTACAAAGGCTCCAATATGCTGACCAGACCCATCCCACAGGGATATCTGCTGCTGTCCTGGGGCCTGGGTTAGGAAACTCCCTGGTCTGGTACGGCCCTCTGACTATTATCTGCTGTTAGTTGTTCAGGTTGGTAGCAATGAGGTTGAGCAGATAAGTCCAAAGGCAATCAAGAGGGACTGCAGGACACTGGGGAGACTGGTTGAAGGACTGGGAGCACAGGGAGTGTTTTCCTCAATCTCTTCAGTGGCAGGGAAGAATACTGGTAGGAACCAGAAAACACACCAGATCAACACATGTCTCAGAGGATGATGCCATCAGTGGAATTCTGGGTGTTTTTTATCTTGGGGAGGTTTATACAGCACCAAGCCTTCTGGTGACCAATGGAATTCAACTTTCTCAAAGGCGTAAAAGGATCCTTGCACCTAAGTTGGCAGGGCTCACCAATAAGGCTTTAAACTAGGTTCAAAGTGGGGAGGGGATAATACCAGGCTCACTAGAGGTGAGCCAAGGGGTAGCAGGCCAGTGTTGGGAGTGAAATCAGTAACTGAACTCAAGTGGATCTACACCAATGCACACAGCATGGGCAATAAACAGGAGGAGTTAGAAATCTGTGTAGACAAGGGCTTATGATCTGGTGGCAATTACAGAGACATGGTGGGACAGCTCCCATGACTGGGATGTGGTCATGGATGGCTGTGTCGTTTTTAGGAAAGACAGGCCAATAAGGTGAGGTGGTGGAGTTGCCCTTTACATGAGAGAGCAGCTAGAAGGTGTTGAGTTCTGTCCAGGCACAGATGAGGAGCGAGTTGAGAGTTTGTGGGTGTGAATTAAGGGACAGGCTGGCATAGGCAATACTGTTGTAGGTGTCTATTACAGGGCACCTGATCAGGCTGAGGAAGTTGACGAGGCCTTCTACAGGCAGCTGGCAGGAGCCTGGCAAGCACAGGCCCTGGTTCTCATGGGGGATTTGAACTACCCGGATATTTGCTGGAAGGCCTACACAGCCAGCCGTTCGCAGTCCAGGAGGTTCCTCCAGTGCATCAGTGATAACTTCTTGATGCAAATGGTGGATGAACCAACTAGGAGAGGAATGCTGCTGGGTCTTATACTCACTAACAAGGAGGGTCTGGTTGAAGTGGTGAAGGTTGAGGGCAGCCTTGGCTGCAGCAACCATGAGATGGTGGAGTTCAGGATCTTGTGCGGTAGGAACAGAATACCAAACGGGATCACAACCCTGGACTTCAGCAGGGCAAACTTTGGCCTTTTCAAGCAATTGCTAGGGGAAATTCCATGAGACATGGTACTAGAAGGTAAAGGAGCCCAAGATAGTTGGTTTATATTCAAGGACCTTCTTCCAAGCTCAAGATCAGAGCATCCCAACAGGCAGGAAACCAAGACAGGGAGCCAGGAGACCCGCATGGTTAAACAGGGAACTGCTGGGCAAACTCAAGTGGAAGAACAGGTCTATAGATGATGGAAGGAGGGGACGGCCACTTGGGAAGAATATAGGACTGCTATCAGAGGATGTAGGGAGGCAACTAGGAAAGCTAAGGCCTCCTTGGAATTAAACCTTGCAAGGGAGGTCAAGAACAACAGAAGGATCAACTGCAGACAAAACTAGCGCTAGAGGCAATGTCGGCCCACTGCTGAATGAGGTGGGTGCCCTGGTGACAGAGGATACTGAGAAGACGGAGTTACTGAATGCCTTCTTTGTCTCTGTCTGCACTGCTGGAGACTGTCCTCAGGAGCCCCAGAGCCCTGAGGTCCCAGAGGAAGTCAGGATAAAGGAGGAGTTTGCCTTGGTTGATGAGGACTGGGTTAGGGATCAGATAAGCAATCTGGACATCCATAAATCCATGGGCCCTGATGCACCCATGGGTGCTGAGGGAGCCAGCAAAAGTCGCTGCTAGGCCACTCTCCATCATCTTTGGTAAGTCGTGAGCAACAGGAGAGGTGCCTGAGGACTGGAGGACAGCAAATGTCACTGCAGTCTTCAAAGAGGGCAAGAAGGAGGACCCAGGTAACTACAGACCAGTCAGCCTCACCTCCATCCCTGGAAAGGTGATGGAACAGCTTATCCTCAGCAGTCTCCAGGCATATCAAGGATAAGAGGGTCATTAGGAGCAGTCACCATGGTTTTACCAAGGGGAAGTCATGTTTGACCACCCTGGTAGCCTTTTCTGAGGACATCACCAGGTGGGTAGATGATGGCAGGGCAGTGGATGTGGTTTATCGTGGTTTCAGTAAAGCATTTGACACCATTTCCCCCAGCATCCTCACAGCTGAGCTGAGAAAGCGTGGTCTGGATGAGGTGAGGGTAGTGAGGCAGACGGTGAACTGATGGAAGGAAAGAAGTTGTGGTCACTGGGACAGAGTCCAGTTGGAGGCCTGTATCTAGTGGGTCTCTCAGGGGTTCATACTGGGACCAGTACTATTCATGAACGACCTGGATGAGGGAACAGAGTGCACTGTCAGCAAGTTTGCTGATGACCCAAAACTGGGAGGAGTGCCTGAACTCCAGAGGCTGTGCTGCCATTCAGCAAGAGCTGGACAGGTTGGACAGCTGGGAGGGGAGAAATTTAATTAAATACAACAAGGGCAAGTGTAGAGCACTGCATCTGGGGAAGAACAACCCCATGTACCAGGATAGGTTGGGGACTGACCTGTTGGGGAGCAGCACAGGGGGAAGGGACCTGGGGGTCCTGGTGGACAGCAGGGTGACCAAGAGCCAGCAATGTGCCTTTGAGCCAAGGCAGCCAGCACCATCCTGGGGTGGATGAGAAGGGGTGGTTGTAGGGCAGAGAGGTTCTCCTGCCCCTCTGCTCTGCCCTCCTCACACCACAGCTGCAATCTTGTGTCCAGTTCTGGGCCCTCAAGTCAAGAAGGACAGGAACTGCTTGAAAGAGTCCAGCAGAGCCACAAAGATGAGGGAGGGAGTGGAGCATCTCCTGCTGACGAGCGGCTGAGGGAGCTGGGGCTCTTGAGCTTGGAGCAGAGGAGACTGAAGGGTGCCCTCATGAATGTTTATAAATTTGTAAAGGGCGAGTGTTAGTGCTCACACTGGAGTGTAAGGGCAGAATTATGGAAAACAGACTACATGTCACATTTCTGCCTTGGAAAAATAGATTTGTGGCTCTGAAATAAGTTAGTTCAGCCAATGTTCCTACCCACTTCCCTTGTATGGAAGACTGAACTTTGGACTTAAATAGCTGCTTCAGAGAGGAGAATGCTGGCTTAGTCTTTTGCAAGGACAAGACAAGCCTTTAAATATTTACATACAATTGTTGTACCCCAAAGTGCAGAGTCAGATGTATTTAACACTAAATTAGTAATTTTGGCACAACATTCAGTAATCATGAATCTGTTTTATTGCTTATGTCTGCAGTCTCAAGCCTTTACGCAAAGGTTTGCTTAATGAGGGGCAAGTGAGAGGCCATGTTACAAAACTTAACCATTTTGTAGCACAGTAGCAATGGAGGCCAAGAAGAGACAAACCCATCTTCTGTCTCATTTGCTCACACCTCTTCCCAAAAAATAACCTTGAGGACAAAAGTGTCCCTGCCTTGGGCTGTGGCTATGAAATATATGGGGATGGGAGGGAGATGGGAGAGGAAAAGGTGGCAAGATAGGAAAAAGCATTTTCTATAACCTCTTCTGTAAGACACTTGCACTATTAAGTGTCAGCACCTGAGTTACAACACAGTTCCAAAGCAGTGAGAGTTTTCTCTCTCCACTGGGAACGATCAGAGCTACTCACAACCTAGGATGCCATATGCGTCAAAGCACTGGTGGTGCTGTGACCAATGCAGCCTTTGTGGAGAGGGACTGTGGGCTCAAAAATGCTGACATTCCCAGCACTGCTCCAGTCCCACGTCTCGTGAGCCTTCAGTATCTGGTAGGGTTATTCAGACTGCAGGTTACAAATTCAGCAACAAGCTCCCTCTGTGCTCTTCTAAAGGGACAGGAAGGACACTCCCCTGCTGCTGTGGGTACGAGCAGCTCCCTTCCTCATTCCCTCCCAGAACCACCAGTTGCAGCCCCCATAGGGAAAAACAGTGAAATGAAGGGAAAAGTAGGGGGGTTAGGGCAGATAAAACTATTTAGAGGAGAACTTTAAGCACAAGAACAGGAATCCTATCACAGTTACAAGCAACTGGGAGATTCAACCTGTTGACAAATTACTCTTACATGCTACAGAACATAAAGTTGTATTAGAGGCCCACAGCTATTGGCTGTTCTGCATTTAAAAACATCAGCGCCTCAGGTACTGTTAAACTCTATGCTTATTTGTGAGGACTGCAAATGAACTAAACATGCAATTTCTTTCCCCCCCCCCCGCAGGAGGGGAAATGAGCCAGCATCTTTTGCCCCACCTCGTAGATCTGGAGGTAGAAGAGTAATTGAGAACGCAACAGATGGAGGTGATGAAGAAATGGACGCAAGAGATGGAGATTTCAATGGAACAAAAGCCAGTGAATAAACACGCTTAAAAAATTGCACTGCAGCAAGGGGAGGGAGTATGATATTTAGCACTGTATAAGTCTACTCTTAGTGTCAAAGTCACATACACCTACTCCTCTGACAATGATAAAAGCACAACTGCCTTGTTTCCAATGTATAGATTAACGTAAAAAGTACTCCAAAACTTATTTTACCACAAAGTGTATTTGAAAAGGGGGCGGGGGAGGGGGGTGTTAACACTCAGAATAATTCACGTTGAGAATCTTCCAGAAAGTAAGTTCTAGTAGCTCAGATGATTTAAATCTCAGTGAACGATAGTTTACACAGGATTTGTCAGACTATTACAGGGGTAAAAAAAAAAAAAAGGCATTGGTCAGTTAATCTCTTCTTAAACTTCCTTTTTGTCTTGAGTATTTGATTAACATAGGGTTTTTTTCCTGGTTACTACACCCCTGATGCACCGTTCACAAGGTGGAAGTGCCTTTTTAATCACTTACTGAAAAATAAAATATCATTTGTTCAAATTAAGTCAACTGTTACAGTTTTATATGCACCATGGATGTGCTTACACACTAATAAAAGGCTATAAAAAACTATTCCAATATTCTTGTGTACAGGTGTCACTTGGGTGCAATACAAATGCTCAAGGGGAACAGGGGATGCAGTAGAGCTTCTTTACAAGTCAATACTTTTAGAAAAGGTCATCTGTAATAATTAGAACAAAATTTCTCCCAAGCAATTGCTTTTGAAGGAGTAAAAAATTTAAATGTACGTATACTAAGCTGAATGCAAATGATATGAATTACTTGGGCCAGGTTTGATTACCACTTGGATACACGGTGCTAACTGAGATGCCCTAGGAAGATGTCAGGAAGGGCCAACAGACATGACACAGGACCAGCAGGAGACTTGCAGCAGCTGGAAAGCAAGCAGGACCCAAAGTGTCTGTCTTCAGGCCACTGAACCCACCCTTGAAGCCTGTATGCATAGGGATATTTCCAACAAAAGCCTCTAATGCAGGCTGAGAACAATTAGAAACAGCAGCTTACACTCGATTCAGCGATCCAAGCCAAGCTATGTTGCATTAAGGAATCAGCAGCAGTTACTTTTTATTTTGGAGCACTCCAACAGGACTGCAGCCCTCTCCTGGGAACCACCAGGACCTACCACAAATCCACGCGGCTCTAGCACTTCCAGCTAGCAGCTGTGTGGTTACACTGTGGCAGTAGAGTGCCATGCACAGCAAAGCCAGGTATAGAATTACTCTGAATTGAGTACACAAAGCTTAAGCGATGCCTGAGATTGTACAGCAAGCAAACCTTAGGCAGAGTGACTACAAGCAGAGCAAGTAATGCAAAAACGTCTACCTTGACAGCTAATCATCTTCTAAATCCAAGCGTTGTTCCAGAAGGCACACAGATCATGAACTGAAGATTCAGACTAGGCACCATTTAGCCAGAAGAATCAGGACCCTAAGAATTCTCTCTGCTCATGAAATAGTAAAGGCAGAGCTTAAATAATCAATTTAGAGCCATTAAGATAATAAGCTGCAGAGGAGGGGGGTTGGGAACTATTGGATAAGACCCTTCCCCATTGCTTAATCAGCCATGCAGCTCAGCTCTGTAAACAGGCTGAAGAGCTGGCTGTTAACCACCACTTGTGAGCCTGCATGTGTGGGAACAAGAAGACCAAGGAAGTCAGATTTCATATAGGATGGTCTGGAGCACGAACGCTTGGAGCAGAGCCATCAAACTGAACATGGAGCCCTTCTAAAAGGAATTAATCTAGAAAATTCACATGCATAATGTTAGAGGTTGGTCTAATGGTTAGAGCACACTGCCCTGCCACTTGAGAAACTTAGGGTCCAGCCCCTGTTCTGCAAAGCTTGTGACAAATTAGGGAGCCTGAGTTTCTTTAGTAACACCACAGAAAGCATCCTTCTGCAATAGTGGCCAAACTGAAGTTCCTCTCTGTACCATTACAGAAGTGACTGTTCTGGACAAAATTAGTTTGACAATTCTCAATAAAATATCCACCTCTAGTCCGTCTGATGGTATCTGTAGTCACATTAATAATACATGTGTAAAATATACAATACTATTATGGCCATGATTTTCCAACTTTCTACCTTATCTCAATGCTGTGTCTCAATCTGACTGCAAGCCAACTTGCTCACCAAGCAGGCAAATTCTGGCAAGATTAGGAAAATGCAACTTGTCTTGACTGATCCCTCCAGGTTACACAGTCCATGTGCCAGCACAACTAACAAAGCAGCCCATACGCTTCTGCTCCTTGTAAGAAAAGAATGTCAACTCCCTGTGAGAGGAGAGGACAAAAACCATGTTAAAACAGCCAGAGTTCAATATTTTAAGAGAGCAATGCCAATACTAAGCACTGTAAAACCCAGAGGCATCCTTAGCTATGGCAATATTTACATTTCTTAGGGCAGGAAACCATGAGAAGAAAGGGATTTAAGAAAATGTTTGCATATGATTCAGCAAAACAACGTCTCTTTCAGCTTCATTAATCAGAAACAGGTAAGAAACCAGTAGTAAACATCTGTGTATAAACCACAGTGACAACTTGCAAAAAGAACTCAAAGTGAATCAACAACTAGCATTCAAATTAAGCTTTATTCTTCTCCTCAATTAGGTCAACTATGTAGATGGCCTGAATAATGAGAACGACCTGTGGATATTTCCTGTTCCAGAGAAACAGATGCATCAGTGACTGTTTTCACAGCATTTTCTTAAAAAAACCAAACCAACAAAAAAAATCCCACCACAACAAAACCAAAAAACAAACAAATTCCCCCCAAAACCCAAACCTATTTACACATTCTTTTGTCAAGTAAGCTCTCCACCCCACCCCCAACAAGAATTGTTTAGTCATGATTATTTTTGCAAGTATAGGCTTCCATAAGGCACATTAATACTTTGAATGAACCTTCTCCATTTAAAAAACAAAAATGCAGTAATATTCTATAGGGTAAAAAACGTATTTGAAAATAATTCTCTACTTATATATACCTGTCTAGCATAAAAGACTTTTCAGGTGAAAAAAACATTTCTAAATTATTAAGAGTTGAAATCATACATTCTCACAGAAAAAAAAGGCAAGAAGAAAAATTCACTAATACCCAAGGCACATTAATAAATGGAGCATTAGAAAGCAGTAAAACCCTCCTATTAAGACGTTAGAACTAAGAACTTCATGAAGTCTCTTGCATCCTACAACAGTCGGGCTCTTATGGGCCACAACATGGCAACAAAAAATAAAAAAAGGTCTATATGCTAAGCCACTCCAAAGTCTCATATCTTGTTAGCTCTGGGATCTCCTGAGTACTCTAAGCACTAGGCATTCCTCACCTTTAATCATGACCTGTTCTCAATGGCAAATCATCACTTACAAAACCATCTTACCACTACAGAGGCAAGTTTGTGTGTAGGAAGATTCTGACTAGCAAACATCCCACAAAGCTGAACAGCTTCCCTGCAGAAATACACCCTTCTCCATATAAAAACAATCCTCTAATTCATGTGACTGCAGCACACAACAGTCACAATAGAAAGCAAGCACAACCAGAATTTAACCCATAGTGTTGTATTAACACAAAAGCCAAAGCCTGAGGAGCTGCACAGGGAATACTGTCTCTGTTATCGGTAGAGGGACTGCTTTGACCAGCAGTGTCAAAAGCAGCAACTTTCAAGGAGCTATTTATGGCTACTGATGTAGAAGGCAAGTTGAAGTCCTGCACTGCCAGGCAGCATTGCTTTATCACACTACCAATAGAGCTCAGCTGAGAGGCCAGACTGAGCAAAGCCACAGGAGGCCATTGCCAAGTGCAGCTTCTTTTTCAGTTCGAACCTACCCCAAGACTGCTGCCTGAATGCTCATTGATATTCTCTTAGAAAACTAAAGTTTAATTTATTTTTTTTTCTTTTCCAAAGCCAGTCAGGCGTTTCATAGCAGCATCTTGACAACACTCTGTGAGGGATGGCTCACTGGTCCCGGAATATTTGAAGGCCGCGTTCCAAACTCCAAGTGTTTCACTAACCTGTAAATACAAAATAGAAGCCAGTGTATTTCTTGCTCAGTTTTACCATCTTCAGAGTAACTAGTCACTTCCAGAGTACACTACTCAGCTTGAGAAACCAACAGATAGAGGAGTATCACTCAGAGCACTAAGCGAGCCTGTTATTTACCTGGGCTGAGTTTACATTGTAGCACAGGACTCCGTTTCCCTCTGAGCAGTGAGAAGCTATCTTTTACAGGTGTTTCAGCGGTAAAGATAAATCAGCCGCATGAATACACAAATGTATTGCCCTTGTGGCTTTCTTATAGGAGCTGCTTTCATGAGGTTTCTCAATGTGGAACACTCCTTCCACACAACTTTGGGCACTAGGTAACAGGACAAAGCAGTATTCGCAGCAAAAGGGTCCAGCCGAATAATTAAGTCTGGAACAAACTTTACTATAGGCAGAATTTTCAGAGAATCTGGAGTATGTATAGTATGGGATTGACAGTGTTTATGGAGACACAGATCTGCTATTTGTGACAACCTTGCTGATTTTTCTTCATTTGTTTAAAAAAAAAAAAAAGAGACAACCAGTTCAAGTGTTCAGACAAATTTAAAAATTGAGTCAGGTAACTTTGTCAGCTGCTCCTTGGAGCAACATCTTAGCAACTATAAAGCATTCTGGTCAAATGAACACATTATTTGCCTTTTTTAGAAGTTCTCCATAAATGAGAATCTTAACTGTCATGAGGAAAGTCCCTACATGCCATAATGTTCCTGAGACATCACTTTTACAAGTGCATAAAGCATAAAACAAATTGAGCCAATACACAAGAGCTCCGCTGTTTCACTTCCTCCCACTTAAACACGGGGTTTATTATAAAACACGTGTATTACGTTTACTTTGACTTTGTGGTTTTCAAAACTTGATTCCAGTCTGTCTTTGAATTTCAGCAGCTAGTGATTCCAAACCTTAAACTGACCTGAAACATTCAAATAATAATCCTCAATAACTAAGTTTCCTATCTTTGCAAAACAAATCTGTCTCTACCAAAATGAAGATGTAATACTAAATAGAACACCAAGAGCTGTCACTAAGACAACAGCAGAGCACAGCACTCACCCTGTATCATACGGAGGCTGATGAGGACTCAGGCGTGCTTCAAGGACATCTCTGTTCATGTACATGGACACTGTGGGTCTGTTTGGAGACTGGTCATACACAAAGTTTCGGCAAGATGCAAGTTTGGACTCCAAGGCCTTATGTAAAAACAGATGAGGCAAGCGTCAGATACAGCCTCTCTTTCACAAGATAGCGCTGTAGCACATAAAAATGTCATTGAGTGTTCTGTTTGGTTTTTTTGTTTGTTTCCTTTAGAATTATCTGTCTAGTAGAGGAACCTGCTAGACTCCAATGCCACATGACTTACGCGTTTTTGAAGAGATGAAGCCAGTCATCTCTCAAGCTGAATCTCTATTTCTGTAGTGGAGGTTAAGGAGTTGATGCTGCTGACCAGCAGGAACACAAAATCTCCTCAGGGAGATTCTGACATCTTTCTTACAGGCATCACTTAGATTACCAAGTGTTCATTTGAGCTATCCATTTCCCTAGACATGTATTACATTGTATGTACCAGGGGGTACACCTGAGGGAACTGAGCCACACACACACTGTTCTCCACCAGATGCTCCCATCCTAGATCACTCCACCTTAGTTGCTGGGATACTGCAGCCCATCAAAAAAATCCCATAAATGCTTGTGACAACACAGGACTGGGACAAAGGAATAAAACAGAAGGAAGTCATGGGATAACTTTGCCAGCATCAGCACTACCTTAAATGTCAAACTACAGTTTGACATGACATTACGCTTACTCAGAAGACTACTAGACTCCTAAGGCAAACTCCACCAGAAGCCCTCCAGACAACTTGCACCAGCCTGCTTTCTTCTCTGCCTTTCATGGGAGCAGGTCCCTTCTTAATTTACTCATGCTAATTTATTCTTTCTGCACATGTACTTTCAGAAATTTCCAGAGGAAGGAAATTTCCACATAGGGATAGGATCTCAGAAAAGCAGAGCAGGGTCCATCTTTATCTGGGGGGAGCTCAGAAACATACAAAGTCCAGACCAAATTTCTAGGCCATGCTTAGCTAACCTGGAAGTAAGATACTCTTTCCAGTCTCCTCTGAGCAGCAGCACAAATACTGCTGGCTGCAGTTTCAGAGAGCTCTACCTTTCCAAGAGCACTGACCAGCAGTTAATCACTCACCCCCACTTTTCGCAGCAAGTCTCCCACGATGTTAAGTGCAGATATTCTTGCAGCAGGCGTAAGAGGGGTTGCACCATAACTGTCCCCATGACCTGCAGGGCAGATTAAAGGAGGATACATGACTTATTTTAAATTACAAAAAAAACCCAAAAAACCAAACAAACAAAAACCCAAAAACCCAACAAAAAAAACAAACACGCAAAAAAAAGGCAAAAACATCGTTGACACTGGAAGTCAGAGCAGAGTAAACATCAGGATGTTTATCTTTTTGTATCTCACCTCCAAATCTTTCATCTCCATTAGGAATACGAAGCACTGTCTCCCTGAGACAGCTCAGGTTACACTGTCCTAAGCTAAAGTCCCTAGATGTGCTGTGGCTTGGGTTCCTAGAGATCTGTTCCACCAGCCTACTCTGCATCGCTGTTGCCACAGTGGTACCAGAGGGATGTATCCTCAGAGAAGACCATCATCTCTCATTTTACTACAGACCTCCAAATCACAGAATCACAGAACGTTAGGG
>NW_010159129.1:0-409 GCF_000695765.1 Mesitornis unicolor
AGATAACTTCCTGACGCAGCTGGTGAAGGAGTCCACAAGCGAAGGTGCATTTCTAGACCTGGTGTTTGCTAATAGAAAAGGTCTTGTAGGGGATGTAATGGTTGGAGGCTGCCTTGAGCATAGTGATCATGAAATGATAGAATTTTCAGTCCTTGGAGAGGCTAGGAGGGGGGCTAACAGAACTGCTACTTTGGACTTCTGGCGGGCAGACTTTGGCCTGTTTAGGGAATTGGTTGGCAGAGTTCCTTGGGAGGCAGTTCTGAAAGGCACAGGAGTCCAGGAAGGCTGGTCACTTTTCAAGCAGGAACTCTTAAAGGCACAGGAGCGGGCCATCCCCGTGAGTCGGAAATCAAGCCGTCGGGGAAGAAAACTGGCCTGGCTGAACAGGGAGCTCTGGATTGAGGTCAGG
>NW_010159129.1:1139-1400 GCF_000695765.1 Mesitornis unicolor
ACGGGCATACGCTTTACTGGGTTAAAAACTGGCTGGATGGGCGAGCACAGAGAGTTGTGGTGAATGGAGCTAAATCCAGTTGGCGACCAGTCACAAACAGTGTTCCCCAGGGCTCAGTTTTGAGGCCAGTCCTGTTTAACATCTTTATCAGTGATCTGAATGAGGGGATTGAGTGCTCCCTCAGCAAGTTTGCAGATGACACTAAGTTGGGAGGGAGTGTTGAGCCACCTGAGTGTAGGAAGGCTCTGCAGAGGAACCTGG
>NW_010159130.1:0-4834 GCF_000695765.1 Mesitornis unicolor
CTCCAACATCCAGATCACTAATGAAGATACTGAACAGCAGCAGGCCCAATATTGATCCCTGAAGGACCCTACTTGTGACGTCAGTTAGAGAATGAACCATTTACTACCACCCTCTGGGTATGGCCCATCAGCCAGTTCCCCACTCACCACACAGACCACTTATCTACATTGTAGCTTGTCAGTTTTTCAAGAAGGAGGCTGTGAGGGACCATGTCAGAAGCCTTGGAGAAGTCCAAGTAGACAATGCCCACCACTCGCCCCGCATCAACTGAATGGGTCACTCTGTCATAGAAAGCAATCAGATCTGTTAAACGTGATCTGGCCCTGGTGAATCCATGTTGGCTTTTCTCAATCACATGTCCCAGTTTACTGGTGATGTTACTCGGGAGGATTTCTTCCATAATCTTCCCAGGGACTGATGTGAGGCTAATGGGCCTATAATTACCTGGGTCCTCTCTGGAACCCTTCTTGTATATAGAGGTGACATTAGCCTTCTTTCAGTCTTCGGACATGTCTCCCGATCTCCACGACTTCTCAAAGATTATAGAAAGCAGTCTCGCAATGACATCAGCCAGCTCTCCTAGCACCCTTGGGTGGGTGGCATCTGGGCCCATTGATTTATATGGGTCAAGCTCCTGTAATAGTTGACAATATATTCTTTCCACTGTTTGACATTAATACCTGGCTTTATTCAGTTTAAAATACTGGCTCTTGGAATGTCAAATACTCTGTTCAATCTGAATTCACTGAATCACCGCATGCAATACACTTCATGCCAAATACAGATCAATGGTAATACTTCCAAACAATGCAGTGAAACTGCAAAACTTGAAGCCAGGAAAATCCATACATATCCTGTTAATGCATTAAATTTGTTGAATAATGTGATTCCTGACATGCCAAACAATATTCCCCTTTCCATAAGCCATCAAAAATTTTCAGTCTTCTGTTTTTAAGTCTTAAGGGTCTATATATGGTCATAATCTCTACCTTTTTTCTCTGTAATTAGTACATAGATAATCCAACTGGTAGACATTCTTCCATTCTTTAAATGATACCATCTGCTGCCACAGTTCACAATTGATTTCCCAGCCTCTTTTCCAAGACCGGTGAAATATTTTGTGTAGCCCTGACTACAGATTTGTGTCTTCTCCAAGATGTATCTTGTCTTGTAATGGAAGACATACATGAATACATCTTCAATTATACTACTGAAGCATTCCAAAAAGATTACGGGTTGCCTTTTTGACTTTCCATGATGTTGACTCTCTTGACATTTACCTCACTCTTCTAGGCCCAGGACAGGTTGCCACCTTCTGTAAGTCAACACCAATCTTACTATTTATATTTAACAAATTCATTTTTCAGAAAACATGTCAAGAGCATTAAAATTGGTTTTTTGCTAAAGCCTTTCAGAAGCACTCTCCACTATTCCACATTTATCTGCTCTTCACAGTTCCCTATTTTACTTTATCACATTTCTTTCCATTCTGTTCTCTGTCCTGTATTGTCCACTTCTCCTCATTTTAATTGACCAGTCTTTTAAATGCATAGCTTCTTCCATTGGCATTCCTAAAACAAAAGACTTTCTCTTGAGAATTCCTGTTTTTCAATTAATGTAAGCAGTTTCTTACTTTCACTGCATATATTAGCATGATGATGTTTATTACACTTTCTCCACATTTGTCGGTATCCACAGTATTTCTAATACTCGTGCTGAGTCCTGAGTACTGGTACACATAGACAGGCATCCTGTCTCTCTTTCAGGCATCTCTTCGCATACAGAATCATAGAAACACAGAACGGTTTGGGAAAGGACCTTAAAGATCATCCAGTTCAACCTCCCTGCCATGGGCAGGGACACCTCCCACCAGACCAGGTTGCTCAAAGTCCTGACCAACCTGGCCTTGAACACTAGGTATCCACAGCTTTTCTGGGCAACCTGTGCCAGTGTCTCACCACTCTCACAGTAAAGAATTTCTTCCTATTATCTAGTCTAAATGTCCTCTCTTTCATTTTAGAACCATTACCCCTCCTCATCCTATCACAGGCTGCCCTTGTAAAAAGTTCCTCTCCAGCTTCCTTGCAGGCCTGACTGACGAGCCTATCTGATTGATGGGCTCTCTAGAAACAGAAAAGGCTGAACAGCCCCAACTCGCTCAGCTGGTCCTCATAGGAGAAGTGCTCAAGCCTTCGCATCATCTTCATGGCCTCCTCTGGACCCACTCCAGCAGCTTAATGTCTTTTTTGTGTTGAGAGCTCCAGAACTGGATACAGTACTCAAGGTGGGGTCTCACCAGAGCAGAGTAGAGGGGCAGAATCACCTCCCTCGCCCTGTTGGCCACACTTCTCTTGATGCAGCCCAGGATGTGGTTGGCCTTCTGGGCTGCAAGTGCACACATTGCCGGCTCATGTTGAGGTTTTCATTGACCGACACCCCCAAGTCCTTCTCTTCGGGACTGCTTTCAAGCCATTCTCTGCCCAGCCTGTATTTGTGCCTGGGATTGCCTCTACCCAGGTGCAGGACCTTGCACTTGGCCTTGTTGTACTTCATGAGGTTGGCATGGGCCCACCTCTCCAGCCTGTCCAAGTCCCTCTGGATGCCATCCCTTCCTTCCAGCGTGTCAACTGCACCACCAAGCTTGGTGTCATCCACAAATGTGCTGAGGGTGCACTCAATTCCACTGTCCATGTCGCTGACAAAGATGTTTAACAGCACTGGTCCCAGTACTGATCCCTGGGGAACTCCACTCATCAGTGGTCGCCATTTGGACATTGTGCCATTGACCACAAGTCTCTGAGTGAGACCTTCCAGCCAATTCCTTATTCAGCAAGTGGTCCATCTATCAAATCCACATTTCTCTGGTTTCATGACCAGTATGTCATGTGGAACAGTGTTGAACGCTTTGCACAAGTCCAGGTAGATTATGTCAGTTGCTTTTCCGTTATCCACCAAAGCTGTTACTCCATCATGAAAGGTCACCAAATCGGTGAGGCACGATTTGCCCTTGGTTAAACCAATCACTGCATCCTCGTTCCCCCTGTGCCTTAGGAGACCCTTCAGGAGGATCTGCTCCATGATCTTGTCAGGCACAGAAGTGAGACTGCCTGACAGATAGTTTTCTGGGTCCTTCTTTTTTCTCTTTTTGAAAATGGGGGTTATGTTTCCCCTTTTCTAATCATCAGGAACTTCACTAGACTGCCATGACCTTACAAATATGATGGATAGTGATTTGGCAACTTCATCCACCAGTTCTCTCAGGACCTGTGGATGGATGTCACTGGGTCCCATGGACTCGTGCACCTTCAGGTTCTTTAAATGGTCTTGCTCTTTGCTTACAGTGGGTGGATCTTCCTTCTCTCAGTCCCTAGCTTTGCCTTCTGTGACTTGGGCAGCATGGCTAGAGCTCTTGCCTGTGAAGACTGAAGCAAAGAAGTCATTGAGCACTTCAGCCTTCTTTGTATCCTTTGTGACCAGTTCTCCATTTTCCTTACAGAGAGAGCTCACTTCTTCCCTAACCTGTCTTTTATTGCTGACGTACCTGTAGAAATTCTTCTTGTTCCCCTTTATATCCCTGGTGAGATTTAATTCCACCTGCGCTTTAGCTTTCCTAGCCTGATCCCTGTCTGATTGGGCAATTTCTATGTAATTCTTCCAGCTAACCTATTCTCGCTTCCACTCCCTATAGATATTCCTTTGTGCTCACGTAAGTCCAGCTCCTTGTTCATCCACTCAGGCCTTCTGGCATTCTTGCCTGCCTTCCTCCTTCTCAGGATGCACTGCTCCTGGATTCAGAGGAGATGGTCCTCGATTATCAACCAGCTCTCTTGGGTCTCTCTTCCTTCTAGGTCTTTATCTCACAACACCTTACCTAGCAGATCCCTGAAGAGACTAAAGTTTGCTCTCCTGAAGTCCAGAGCAGTGAGTTTGCTGCATAGTGTCTTTGATGTCCTAAGGATCTTGAACTCTACCATTTCGTGGTCACTGCAGCCAAGGCTGCCCTTGAGCCACACGATGCTCACCAGTCCCTCCTTGTTGGTAAGGATGAGGTCTAGCATAGCACCCTTTCTTGTGGGTTCCTCTACCCACAAGAGGAGGAAGTTATCATAATTTGTTTCTTCTGCTGCCCGATATCTACGTATTGCCTCTTTTAGAGCAAGATCAACTTTACCTAAAAACCCAGTCATGGATTTCTTTATTGTTATACTTTAGGAAAATATCCTCTTTTGTAAGCATTAATTTTCCATTCTAACATAATTTCAAGTCTTAGATCATTATCTCAGTCATTTTCCCTTCAAACTAAGCTCTCACCCTGCAGGTACCTCTTTCACAAGGTGACATCTTTTGGTACACTAGTCTTCAAACTTCTTCACTATTTCTGCAAAGCTGTCTTCTCCTTACCCATGACTTTCTAGCATTCTTCATTTAACTCTACAGCTTTTGTCCCTGCCACTGCTTACGTGTAGAGTAATATTCTTCTCATCCAACAGCCTGTTTCTCCTTATGGTTCTTATGACCACACCACGTCACTGCACATGTCCACCCAACCCCCCTTTGCAACACTCCCCCTGCCACAGGATGTGCGTGGCAGAGGTGAAGTGTTCACCTGCAATTATACACGATCGAGCAGACATTTTGATGATACCTCCGTTAGGACTCTCACCTCCTAAATGTTGCATTTCAGATACCCACTGCGAAGAGCAAAACTGCTTCAAGTTAAACTGTTCATTAAAAGTTGTAAGAATATGCTCTACAGCAGGCAAAAACTATGGATACAGCTAGACCAAGCAAACAGAAGGAACAACTGCCCTCTCTCTATGCAGACAGGAATGC
>NW_010159130.1:4865-7270 GCF_000695765.1 Mesitornis unicolor
GAAATGTTCACAGCAGGGAAGATCCACAGAGGCGTTCATCCACCCACATCCACCTCTAGGACAAGTGGTATCCATTTCTGCAGCTGTGCCACCGAGGTCCACATCCTACAAAATGACACAGGCTCCACGCAATAAGACAGTCACTGCACCCAAACATGGTCTGGGGATCTGCAGTGATGTCTAGTGCAGAAGAAGTATCCAGCGTTAGTATTTTTCTATTTAGGGGCCTTGATGTCCCATGTGGATTTGTGTCAATTCAAAATGTTTGTGAATCTCTTTGAATCTAATGTGAAAAGTTTAAAGTTTTGTGTATGTGTATAAACAGGTGTGCAATACACAGTTTTCAAAAGAAACTTACATTGCTACCACTCTAAACTGTAAAGTACTTCAGTATGTGCTTAAGGACACTACATAGTCAGTCCCATGAAGTTAACAGAACTACTCCCAGCAGGAAATTACAGTGAATGTGTTTACCAAGTGAGGATCACAGTATGCATAATGTGTTCGAAAACCTATTTCTAAAAATTAGGAAGAGGCAAGACTGGAGCAGGGGAAGTGGGAGATGAATAAGCAAAAAGCCTATTCATCTACCTGGGCAGGGCGGGGAAGAATTTAATCTCCCGGAACTAGACCCATATTCACCAATTAGATTCACCTGTTTTAAAAAAAAAAAAAAGGACAAATTTGGAAGATATGTTGGAACTAATGCTCAAGTAGTGTCCAGGAGTATCAAGTTCAATTCCTTCCTCTCCCTAAAGGAATGTGATCCCAGTCTCTCAGAAGGTAACAACATAACATAAGCAACCTCAGAGAGGGCAGTCTCCACCTTACCTGTTCATGCTGTTCTCATTCTTGCCATAACTGAACACTCAGAGAAGCAGGAGCAGGACCCAGCTGTCTCACTACACAAATAAGCATCACAGTTGCTTAGCTAAACAGACTGTCCTGCTCTCCGACCCAAAAGCACATTTAAAATACTCCATGCCAAGTAAGGCGACTCAGACAGGAAGAACCAAAGCAAGCCCACATCTGTAAGCCATACAGGACAGTAGTCAAGATGTTGACATGCAAGACCTTGGTTCAGACTCAAGGTGGTCTTCTAGCAGAGCAGCTCCCTACACACACTGCTGAAATTGTTCATCTGGGACCATACAAACATTGTACTCCACAGTATGACCCTGCTCGCTAAAAAGAAGGTCTTGCTTTTTTCACTCACTCCAGTGAACTAAGTCCCTAAGGTTTTCTTATACTCAGTGGAGACAGAAGGGGATGCCTCCATCAGGTTATTTGCAGTAGAAACCTAATTTAGCCTCCTGAATCACTTCCTGGAAGAAGCAGGCTCTCCACTGCTAGCAGCAGAGTAGTCAGCTGAGTTAAGTGCCTTCACTACACAGACCATAGGGAGTTGCCAGATATTAAATGCTGAGGCCTGGGACAGTCCCAAACATGATTAGCAACTGCAGCACATGACACCCACAACACATGCTGCGAAAAGCCTCCCAGTCCATGCCCAGTAAGTCTGACGTGCCCAGTATGCACATATAATTTATCCACATATGCTTGCTGTGCTGTCTGGCATTCAGAAAATCAGTCAGTTGTTGCAAAAGAATGGGAAAAGTCACATCCTATACACTCTTCATATGGAATACAGCATCTGATTGTGCAATGTGGGACGCCCCTGCTTCATGGGATATCTGCTGAATATGTTCTTAATTATTTTTACATGCATAGTTAGGAAATAAAAAAGGTAAAAATAATGTAATTGAAATCTAAAACTGGAAGATTTCTTTTGGCTCAACCGTCAAACCAAAGCAAAAATAGGTAACTAGCCCAGCCCCAACCAGAGCTCTATCAACAGACACTTCCATAAGGAGCTCTGAAGTGTTGCCATTTCACTGCTTTTCTGTTTCAGCAATGGACAAACTTTGATTAATGTATCACCCTTCTTTTATTTATACATCAGACAATTGTATACAGTGAATCATATATCCTCTGTGGATCCAGAACAAGCTTCTGCATTGAATACAGATGCTACTGTTTTGCACATGGAGGTGAAGGGTAATGTCAATTCAGAATTATCTAAACATTTGTAAAAGACACCTCTAAAATATTCGATCTCAACTTTCTCTTGCCTCAACATATTTAGTCTTCATAGAGAAGGAAAACACTCAAGATCCAAAAAAGATCAACAAGTAAAAACCACATCAAAAAACCACACTGGACTTTAGTAAGGTCTTTAAGACCATCTCCCACAGCATCCTCCTGGAGAAGCTGGCTGGGCATGGCTTGGATGGGCATACGCTTTGCTGGGTTAAAAACTGGCTGGATGGCCAAGCACAGAAAGTTGTGATGAATGGAGCTAAATCCAGACCGTCACCACTCACAAGCGGTGTTCCCCAGGGCTC
>NW_010159131.1:0-931 GCF_000695765.1 Mesitornis unicolor
CTCAGGACTGCTCTGAGCCATTTTTCCCTCAGGCTGTGTTTGTGCTTGAGATTGCAACTATCCAGGTGCAGAACCTTGCACTTGGCCTTGTTGAACTTCATGAGGAAGTTCAGGAACATCAGGATGGCAGCCACCACGATTCTGTTCACAAGTGCTGGTCTCTGATCTTCTTAAATTTAAAAAGAAAAAAAATTAATTACAGTTCATTTCCCCTCTTCAATCCATGGACTAATAAAACCTGCCAATACATTTCAGCTTTTCCAGCATAGCAGTTTTGTGGTCCTCTCCACTCGTAAGTTTGGTCTCACTAGACAGAGGAATTCTTTAAATAAAGGCATGTTCCTCCACCTCCTACAAAAAGTCTGTCTTCCATGCAGTCTGCAAACAGCTTTACAGATTCCCACTGACATTTGTCATTTCGCCACCTTTGCACAACGCGCTCTATAATTTGGTTCTCTCCATCACCAGGGAATCCAACCACCTAATTTTTATTTAACTTGGTTTTCAGTTGTATTTGGTCTCTGTTTTTTTCAGCCAGTTGCTTCATCTTTAATTTCTATGTAATTTCATGCATCCTCCTTCTCGCAAGATGTTGTTGTTTGCAAGTGATTTGTTCACTGATGGGGACAGTTAGAGAGCAAATATTTACTTTACTCCTACAGACAAATATTTGACATCTATCACCACTCCATTTTCCTGCGGATAAGAAAATAGTCCCTGTTGAATTATCATGACAACTAAATGCATCCACATAATATCCCGTTCAGCCACCTCTGACTGAAGAGCTAGCACATATTGTAGACATACTCATTTGTGAAGATATAAGGAGAGAAAACATTACAACTCAGTTTTCTCTGACACTGCCCTACTATCTTTAAGATCACATATTTAAGTGATACTTGCTGAAAGGGCCCATTATTCATTTTTTTTT
>NW_010159132.1:0-14300 GCF_000695765.1 Mesitornis unicolor
GGGTGCGGGGAGCGGTGGCAACAGCCCGGCTTACCCGCCGCCGCCCGGCTTCAAACCGCGGCCCCGCCCCGGGCACAGGCCCTGCCCTCCCGGCACAGGCCCTCCTCAGACTCCTCCAGAGGCGGTACCACATCAGCAGCAAAGGAAACGACAGCACTAAATTTTTACCGAGGAAATACAAATTTTTTTCTTTAGTAACAAACCAGACGTTCGTTTGGGTTCTTTTCTCTCTCTCACATACACAGACACTGCGGTACCTTAGCTGTGGGTTCTGTGTTGCAAAGGCATTTCCCAGCAACTCCACTCTAAAGTGAGAAAACAAGCACAAAACATCATTAGTTAATGGTTGCTGTGCAGAGCTCTCTGCTTATCTTGCTCATCTGCTAATGCAGATTAGGTAAATCCACTTATTTCCTAGTGCTGCCAACAAATATTCCTCACCACCCTGACTCCAGGGAAACACTGATCCTCCAGCAACAGCATTGTAGTCGCTGAGACAAAGGAGGCATCTTTCAATCTGCACCACTTATGGGGTTGTTATTAAATGAAACAGAATCAAATGCATTTCTAAAACACAAAAGGAGGACAAAACTGATGCAGAGCACAGCACAGAGTACAAAACAGAACAATCAGGGACATTACCTTCCCAAAGCTCAAGCCAGGACCATGCACAGCACAGAACTCTGAAGCAGGCAAGAGAACAAGCTACACGTAAGCACGTATGAAATTACATTTACGACCTAGACATGTTGAAAGCTGATGGCATGAATTATAAGCCCAGCAACACACACATGTCAAAGCACAGCTGCATACTCAAGTTAAAGAGCCTCTACACCATTTCATTTGCTAGGACAAACTATGAGATCAGTAGTTAGGCTACTTAGTTACCTGGCTTTGGGTACAGAAGTGTCTCAACCCTAGTCCCACCAGCGTTTCAACAGCCCGTACCACCAGCAGAACATAGGCATTTTGCTGTAGGGCACTGCTGGCAAACAATTACTCTACAGTTTGTTGGCTCAGATGCAGCCAAAAAGAGCAGTCAGCTTAAAAATGCATAGAGTGAATGTTTAGTACAGTGGGCTCCAGCAGCAGCCAGAGTTTGCATTGTAGTTCCATATTGCATTTTTGAACCTTTATTCCATTCCTGTTGGTCAACAGAGATCAGCACTGCCTTAAAGACTCCTCTGTTTCGATCACTGTATCAGTCTTGCTCAGGGCCTGTAGCTATTCCTTTGAACACAAATGCAATTACGATCTTGTCTTAATTTTCTCTCATTCTTCCCATTTATTCAGTTTTTATGTCTTCTATTCCTGATCTGTCTTTCCCTTTCTGTTTTCTATGTTATAGATTCATCTGGTGACAGAAGGGATCAACCATTGGTATTACCAAACTCCCAGATTATATCATAAAAACTCATTGGGTTTCTCCCCCTAAATGTGGTTTGGTTATCTCTAACATATAGTTTAGCAAATCTACAGCAAGAGTGGCATTCTTCTTCCAAGCACTATTCCCATAGAAGAAAAACAGCTGTTGTACTGAACAAAAAAACTAAAAAGTGCAGTCTAGCAGAAGCAGAGTTGGCACGGGGCTGTTCACAACACGGCTTTGACTCTGAAAGGTTTTTTGGCAAGCCCATTTGGCTCCTCTCTTTTTTCTTGGTGTCGTATCCCCCCTGCCCCAGCCATACTACAGTTTGGTGACAAAAACTCCTGAAGCGTGGTAAGGACTGAATAGACGGCCTGCCAATTTATTAAGCTCCAGAAACTCAGTTAGTGGCTTAGTACCAGGCAACAAAGTCTTTATCCTTCACGTACTCATCTTTTCCACAGGTGAAGTTCACCACGCAGATGCAGTACTGCTAGACCATAAACCCATCAGCACACCCAACATGGAAGGAGCCATTTCCTCATTCTTGGTGGCCAAGGGTTTCAGGGAAGGAACTCTGGGAGGCAGTGTTGTCTTTCACAGCAATACATACTGGACATGGACAAAAGGACACCACAAGCCCAAGAACAGAAAACACTTGAGGGGCAGCAGCAAAAACTAAAACCAGCTTGGGAGAGATGTTTGCAACTGACAGCACATGAATCATTATGGGCCATAAACACAGATGTGTTTATGCAGCTTTATTACAAAGCAGAGAAAGCTACGTTGCTAAGAGGAAGACAGAACATCTTTACAACGTTAGTTGTCTGCTTGCTATCAGTACCTGAGGTTTTGGTTTGATTTTATTTGTTTTGGCTTTTTTTTGTTTGGTTGTTTTTTTCCCCCATTTTTTCTTTGCTTTAAGATTTGAATTTGGCAGCTATGCTTCCTACTTTTTCAAGGCTTTTTGTTTATTCATTTACATCAAGTAAGATGAAGCTTGCCTTTATAATTTAGAGCTTTGACCACTCTGGAGTGGATTATTTACAACAGATAGTACTGAATACTAAGAGCATCTAGAAACTAAGTAGTCCCAGACATGGTTATTTGGTTGTTAAACACTATACTCCTTAGGTAGCATTGCTACTCCATGGCTGCATACATTCAATTTAAAATTTCATTCATTCAGACCTGTATAACAATGTTAAGTCACCTGTAAGACTCTAAACAGGCTCTGCTGTCATCTGCCTCTTGTCACAGGATACACAACCTAAGAGCAGGAGGGGATGCAGTGTCAAACCCCTACATGGACGGCTGTTTCTGATCCCATTCTTTGGCTACAATTAGGGAAACACCACAATCCTCTGAGCTAGAATGAAACAAGACAACAGGTTTTAAGTTTTACTAAAAATATTTGAACAAGGTATCACAATGTTGGAAGTATTTACAATAGCTGCTGAAATATCCAGCATTTAGGCAATTCACCCAGGCACAGTTACAAACCAGAAAAAGGGTAACAGCTTTTAGACATACTGCATGTGTTATATAAAGAACCAAATCAAAGTCACTCATAAGATCTGTCATCAAGGCACCTCTAAACAGGTCCTAGGTTATTCTGGTAAACTAACCAGGCGTAACAGAGTAAGTTACTTCTGGACTCAGCAAAACGGCAGTAACATAAGTGAGTTTTCCTGCAGGATTTAAGGAGCCCCTGGGTTCGCAGTTCTATCTGTAAGAGGCACCACTGCACAGACAACTTTACAAAGTGAACAGACTGAAGACAGTTGCTGCAGACGAAGAGACAAGTCAACCTAGGTTTGACCTTTTTCAGCACTGAAGTGCAAGTCATCTCAGTGGATAAATCAAAACAGTGGTTTTCCTTCTGCAGAACACAGTAACTTCACCAGTTAACACCTGAAGGGACTTTCAGAGCTAATTGTGATTGTTACCAGAATATATGAACCTTTAAGGTGAATTCTATAAAAACCAGGACATACTGGTGCAATGTTACAATCCTAAAAGTGTTTTTGCTTCTTCACTCTGTGCCATGAGGGTTTCACTGGCATACTTCTGAAGAAGCTCCATCTTCTTTCTTCGTACAAGAGCTTCCTCGATCTGCAAATATAAAAATAGGATGACATTCAGCTTAATTGAAATGCCAAAACCTAGCATGCCTAGCTATTAAGACAGGAAGAAGAAAAATGCAGGAAACAGACTGTGAAAGTTAGAGGCACGTACTAGTGTAAAAGCAGTTGAATTAAGATGAGTCAGAAGCACCTTTTTTTAATACTCAGCTGATGCTCATGGAAGTCAAAAGAAGCAGTAAAATAGATGCCTCTGTTTCAGATCTATGCTCCTACCCTTTTAAATTAGGACGTTGGCTGCAATTTATTTTACTCTCCGGACAGTCACTTGAATTTTGTTTCAAACAATTGCCTCTGATATAGCTTTAACAAATGGAGAACAGATGGAGTCACGCCACACTAGTCCAAATCCCTGACACGACAGTTGAGTGAGTGTGCCTTTCACATTAGCAATGGCTATGAACCTCTTATCGAAATTCTCTAGAAGTGCCAGCAATACATGATTAACAAGTGTGGACTTTAAAGATCTACTAGTAGCAACTTAAAAGGCTTGTTTTAATCTCAGTAATGATTTTATATATTTGTCGCACACAGCATCTCAAAAATAAATGTTCTGAACCTTAGCTCTTCGTAAGTTAGAATCTAACCTAGAAGGCATAATCCCATGGGCATAAGGTGTGGAGTGATTTGCCACTAGAAGAAAAAAAGATTACACTGACTACAGTCTAATTAGACAAGATTACTAAGTAAATCAGTGGTTAAGTATTATAAAGCCAGTTTTGTGTCTCAGTTATGCTCTCTTCATTAAGAGAATACCATTGGCCAGAAAGCAATGGTTTTTATCATTATTTCTCTCCTGCAGTTCTGACAAGCCACGTATATTTTGTTGAGTACACAGGATCAGGACCTCACAGAATGCAGCATTGATATCTGACAAGATGACAACAGGGGACATCAACAACTTGTCACTGTTAAGGTAATATATACCCAAAAGCAGTTTCAAAATAAAAGAGTCAATTCAAGCTCATGCCACAAAAATAACTTCAGAAAACTTAGGAGAGCAACTCTTGCAGTTTGGAAATTATCCCATTAATTTTAAAAAACAAAGTTCGACTGTCAGCAGAAAAGCACAGTAAAGATAACTAGGCAATCAGGGTTGTCTTGATCATAACAACACAACACTTGCTAATTTAAGTAATATTTGTGGAGATTTTGGAAATTCTCAGATGAAGAGAGTTATAGAACTGGTACTGTAATTCTGGCCAGTTCCACAGCACATGCAAGAGGATTAAACAGACTTGTAAAGTCAAGTCACAGAAATAATAAACTGAGGGCATCTTTACTGATGATCTGCCACAAGTTAAGGTCTCTGTCTTGCAACAGCCTGAGTGCATCTCTGCAACTCAATTTTGTTATGTCTTACCTCCTGTTGAGATGGCACTGGAACATGTGCAATAAATTTCTGTTGGCCTTCTTCACCTTCTTCTTCCTTGCCACCTTCCTCATCAGACTGAAAAAAAATTAGGCCACATCAAGTTTACTTTCTGAAGGGGTCATGAAAAACACCTCTTTTATTTACTCTGACAGAAGGAACCAGATAGAGAATGACTGATGTTACAAACACAAGTAGGTGAAAAGGGACAAAGGGATATGACAAACATCACGTGCAGATCCTATTCCTTGACATTTTCAGGATTGTAGCTTTCATTCTCTATGTGGCTTTTCCTTTTCCTCTGCTGTGGCACTGCTATGAAAGCTATATTCCCTCCTCCTCCATTTCTCTCTGGCTGTCATAGCAAAGTTATAAACAAAAGAGGAGCCGGCTAGCCAAGAACTGAGTACCTTAAAAATACACGTACCACTTCCCTCTGTAGCTCTGCACTGTTTCTTCCTCACGCATGAGAGCTGGGCTTATGAATCATGAGCTAATACAAATAAAACAGGGTACTGAAGGAGGAACAAGTTTAACCTTACAGACTATCTCATTTTTATTCTTATTCTTGTGATAGACACGTTTAGGTATGGACTGCAAAATAAGGATGAGTTTCCAGTATCCCTTTTACAGGCAATGTCCCTCACTTCTCTTACTGGCACCGGGAGAAGGGAGAATAAAGAGCCATGTCACAGCAGCAACTGCAGCATCAGCAAAGCTCTGCTGGATCAGCATTCAACTATAAACAAGACACTGCAATGCCTGGTTTTGCTATGCACTGACAGTACAAAATTATACTGCACACAGAACTGCTAATGCTGTTACTGATGCAGACTGTACCGAGACCCAAGACTGGTCAGCGTTCAGTTAACACTGACACACTACCCCACAAACACCAGCATTCCAGACAGTGACAGATAAATCACAACGTATCAACTGTTGTTTCTCACTCAAGTAAAAAGTCTTCTCTAGCTCCAAGCTCTCATTGCTCTCCAAACCTGGACAAAGCGTACTCATCTTCTACTCATTTTTACTAAATGAGTAGTTTAGTTAGTAAAGTTAGGCAGAGAAGGGCAGAACGCAGCAGCAGACAGGTGCTCAACAGAGTAACGCTTCTTACAAGAAGACAGCATAGAAGACATGAAATGTTACATCACCTTAGCCATCACATACCTCATCGTCATTGACGGCATAGATATTTACTTCCTCCTCCTCTTCTTCCTCACCTCTTGCAAGTCGTGCTTCTCTCTCCATTTTCCATTTTTCCACTGCTTCTGCTATAACTGGTTAGCAAAGCAAAATGGCAGGTATATCAGAGCAAGTCAAAGCAGCATGGTCCAGCTGTAGCCCCAGTTTCCTCGATAGCTGTTCTACAGCAACTGGAGTTAGAGCTCTCGATTTGCCCATTTCCAAACCTTTGCCAACAGACTTAATTTTCTTGCTTTAAGCAAGATTTAATCCTCTACATTGGTAACACAGGCTTAGTGTAGAACCTTGATGCAGTATCTAATAAAATGTATGAATGTAGTCTGAGCAAAACTCAATGCTACCATTGTGAAAGTATGGTACTTGCCAATGCCTTAATTTGGGCACATTTTGGACTCTAAATGTCACAGATAAATATCAACCTACTTTCTGATCTGAATAACAAGAGGTCACATAACTAGGCTAGGTGGCTCTTACAGCCCTGTAGCAAGTCAACAGCTACAGGAATGTTGATCACCATGTAATTAATTAAACATGATTACACCCCTTAAGAGCAACCACCCTTCTAAGGCTCTCTCTTTTCATCTCGTAGTGTATTTCCCATATTTTGTAGCATGATTCCAACTCTTTTAACTTGCTGCGAGCTAGGAGCTGTCAGGCTGCTGTACCTCTACCCCACAGCAGAGTGCTATAGGAGTGCCAAAACACGTTTTAAGAAGCTTGATCAGTGGCACTGCCAGAGCCTAACAATCCTAGGGAGCACTAAAATTGCTGGAACTAGGCAGTATGAAATGCCTACAACTATGGAAGCCAGTCATTTCCCGCAGCTCTCAAAGATTAAACATTAAAATACTGCCCCTGAGAAAGCGAAATCCAACTAGTGGCACGCAGCTGCGTTTTTACATGGTTTCATAACAGAAAAGGTGCTCTAAAGTAATAAATTTTTTTCCATACCTTGTTTTGCAACAGTTTACGCTTTTCTGATGAGGTAAAATACAAAGAGTCTAGACAACAAGTGACCCTATGAGAATCTTAGCTTTTGTGCATTAATAGTACATTAACTGCACACCTACTGGTTCTGTTAGCATCTCTAGCCTTGTTATTTCGAGTGGCACAGACACCAAAGACGGTAATTTTCTTAAATAACCATATGAATCCAGATAAGCCACCTCTCCTGTCTGCAATTAGCAAGATGAACGAAATGGGGGGTTGTCCTGGGAGCACTGCACCACACAACTTCCCTTTAAGGCTCTAGGCTATGCTGCAGGACACACAAGTGAAGTATTTCCTTTATGCCCCTCTTCCTCCCTGAGGAGGCATGATCTCTAACACACAATACTAGGAACATCACACACATGGAGAAGGGATAAATATAAGTAGATGACCACACTAGGAGATACTCAGTATTGATAACAATTCTAAGCTCAACAACTTATAATCATTTAATGAGTCACTTCCTGCAGTTTTGTTCAAAGCTTTCCTCGCTAATTCCAGAGAGAGAACTGTATACAAAAAAGAAGCCCCATCCAAGCAAAAATGGATTATCTGCTGTGTTCTGTGGAAGAGCCTGCCAAGGGTTCCTACACCAGGGCATTTCCTACAGAGTGCTGAGGATCTACCTGCAGCTGAAGCTTCAAAAGAGATCGGAAAACAAACATACAACAGAAACAGCAAAAAATTGCCAGAATCAGGCAATAGTCACCAGAAGCACTAAGAGAACTACTTAGAAAACAGGTAAGCTCTTAAATGTGGGGTCCAGCCTCTTGCTTAAGGCTACACAAATACCAGAAGATGGCACACAGTGCTGAATTTTCAAGAGCGCTTCAAGAATTCAACTCATAATCCCTAGGTCTTTACCAGGCAAGTCAGTAGACACAAAACTAGAGAACTAAGTGAGCAGACACATGGATAAATATCATCTATTGAGAATGTATGAGTTTCAAAGGAAAAAATATTCACTAATGCGTTGAAGTTCTGAGACAGACGACATGTGGATAAATTAACACAGGCCACCTAGACTTCAGCATTTCTGAAGGTCCACTCTAACCTTCAAGAAAACTGAACAGTTAAATAAGATAAATAAGACAGGAAAAAGATAGTATGGTCAGTTTTCAAAGGGAGATAACCACTCGAGTTCCACAGATCTCCCTGCTGCAACCTACTCTTTTACATTCTTAAGCATGACAAAGGCAGGGAAAAAAGGAGATTTTGCAAATCACTTGCTGACAGTATTAAAACATTAACAGTAACTTCAGAGTGCACCATCACCTCTTCTTGGACTGATTTATGCAAGTTCCAAATCTCACATACCTTTCCTTTCGTGTTCTTGTTCCAGTGGCTCCAGAATACCGTCATCTTCATCCCTGTAGCCATAGTATTCTGCATCAATGGCTTTCATAAGCTCAGCTCGAGTTTTCCGAGGTGGTGGGAGGGCTGAAGGAACACAACTGTCATTCATCCAGGTCCATCTTGATAGCTTGCTGTGCATTCCTGATTCCTATCAACCTCACAGCCACTACAGCCACCTTGCTTAAGCTAAACACCAATGCATGATCTGAACTGCTATCAGTATTGGGAGTACTGGTATTTTACTCTGGCCTGCACAAAACAGTCTGAATGCTTCGTACTGCACAGTTCCTGTCCTGAGGCAATCCTATACTGTCATGCACGCAGTTGTTTTTCATCCCGTACTGGAATCCCCATACTGAGCAAGATCACATGAAAGGAACTAAAAACCTGTCCCAAGCTCCCCTAGACCATGTAGTACTTCCCATAATTTTTCCTTGCAGATGGCAAGTAAGAAAAAGCCAATTCACCAGGCCTGCCTCACCTTCAGGTCCAAGTAACTCCCATTCAGTCTATGGCAAATCAACACACAGTTTTTCCTATTATGGAAGCTGACTCCTGCTTCTAAAAATTATGTTCAGGCCAACTTTTTTAAATTTTTAATTCTGAACTTGGTATTATTTAGAACATAACAATAAAGTTAACCTGTTATGCTAGAAAGTTTCTACAAGCATCAGTCCTTCCCACTTGGAACTCTCAGCAGAATATAGTTTACTCTTTTCTAAATTTCCTTAATTGCAAACAGCCAAAGGTGTTCTTTGCCCAGAGAAATAGCATATTAATCCCTTGTGTTCAGTGTTTCACTTCACTGATCTAAGACACAGGCCAGAATATGCTGTTAGTAGCATTCCCCACGTACTACAGCACACATTTTACTCAAGATATACTACTAGGCAGATTCATGTCCGGGAAGAATTGCTATTTACTTACGTTCTTTTTCAAAAAGTTCTCTAACTCCTGGTAAATCCTTTGCAGCTCCAAAATACTTGTAACCTCTGTTTCCTGGAACTTCTTTCCCTTCATGATCTAACATTTTCGGTCCAATACGCTGGAAAATAAACAGAGTTAATGGTTTAAAATTTTATTCCTCTTGCACCTTGTATTTCCTGTTTTCCTGGGCATCTTAACAGATTAAAGGATTGCGTAAGGAGATACGCTATACCAGTTCAAACTACAAGTAAAATGCCCTCGGAGCTCATTTTTATATAGGTTCTCTACTTTTACTAGAAATCACACATTTAAAATGACCACACAAACCACAGAGTGCCCATACCGGATTAACCTCCACAAAATATCTAAACCTGTCCTACTCTCTGTACTAACACAACATACAGGTATCAGATACACAAGCACTACTAAACCTAACAATAAGTGTACATCCGATGTTCTGGCAAGTGACAGCTAGCAGCATTATTTCATTTCAGCAGCAGCCAGGGGAGCCAAGTGAAAACCCTTCTACAGACTGCTAAAACACCACCTACTGAGGGGCAATATCAGACCAGTGCTGCAAATTCTTAACAGAAAGGCCAGACACCTTGAACTGGTGTTCCAAATGAAAAGACTGATTTGCTCATCATGGAAACAAGCATTTCCTCTAACACAACCTACCATTTCTTTAGGGACTGAATAAAGGTCCTCTCTAATAAATGTTGCCAAAGTAATGTGTGGTTAACTAAACATTGCACGTATTTTTCTCATTAGTCATTTTATTTGTGAGCAGAACAACCATGTAGCACAAAATAACCCACACTTACAGCGTAATCAGGACCTCCTAGCTCCTTTATTCTGAATTCCCAGTGTCCTTTCTCCCTCAGAAGTTTGTTTATTTCATCGTTCAGGTCTCGAATTCTGAATTCACCTAATCCAGCTGTTAGAGGGTAAAAAGGCAATAAATTAGCCAGCTTCCTAGAAGCACCAGAGTAATTTCAAAGTTTATGCAATGGAAACAGTATAGTTCACATAGAAAGCGATTTCTACTGTAACTGCTTAGGACTGGAGATTGAAAAAAGTAAAATGTAATTAGAAAAATCTTACCATTTTGAATCTGTGCCACTTTCTTGGAAATTTCCCCAATGATCTAGTTAAATAAGAAAACAGAAGTGAATGTCTCAAAAAAACAACAGAACAAAAACAAAAGCAAAAGGATAGAAAAGGCTAAAAAAAGCCCTCAAAAGATCCAACTTCTAAGTTGGCTTTTTGATCTAGAAAATGGACCTGAGCTTATCAGTTTCAAATAACAACACAGATTTTATAGAGACACAAATATAGCACCTCAGAAGTTTAAAAAACAATAAAACACTTTTACAGCAGTACATGTGATGAGGACAGCAGCACATGAAAAGAAAGGCTGAGAGAGAACTGGGTTAGATCTGCCTTAAGGGAAGATGAAAAGGGAGTAACCTCCTGCTGTCTTAAACTCTGTAATGGAGAGTAAAGACAAGACAGAGCCAGACTGTTTGAGAGGTGCAGGTCAACAGGACAAGCAGCAACAACCACAAGCTGGAAGGGGGAAAATGTTGATTAAATTCAAGGTGGGGGGGAATAATTAAGGAAGTAATCAAACACAGGAACAGGGGCCCCAAAGACCTGTGGAATCCAAATCCCTGAAGATATTCAGAACTCAGTTGGAAATGGCCCTGAGTAACTTGATGTGGGAGGACCTACTTTGAACCCAGTGGTGAACTATATGATCTTCTGATCTAAATTATTCTGTGATTTAACTGTCAGCACAGTGAGGAAGTCTGAAAAAACCTGCAAACAAGCTGTCAAAAAAGAACTGCTAAAGTTCTAGCTACTACAGAACAGGAAAAGTCTTTAGCTTCACATTACCTGTCGCCTCCATTTCTCAGCTTTAGGCAATTCATTGCACTCTGATGCAAGGAAAGGTCTTCGTTCCTGTTTGACAGAAAGCCACACACCATGCAGTTTTAATGTAGCATCAATATTCACATTTCATCAAGCTTTACTGCTTGATTAATCCCAAACTATGCTACCAAGCTCCAGTGCCTTCTGCTCCCACTGATTTTTATTAAGTGGAAACTACTGATGATTTACAGCCCTGCCAAATTAAACCATCACAGAATATAACCAGCTACTTAAATCCCCTTTCTTCAAAACAAAATCTGTCACCAGCTTTTTTCAAATCACCCCACAGTCCTCTCCAATACAAATAATGTTCCATTTAGGACAGTCAGATTACAACATCATTTTTAACATACCAGCATCTAAATAAAACCCACTGTTTCCCAAGTAGCTATTAAGTTTAGGCCTTTCTTTCTCAATTGCTACTACTTAAATACTTAATTTTGTTTTGTACTCTCCCAACTACAGTTTATCCAAAACCCCTTATTCCCAGCCTTCCTCACATTCCATTGACTTGCTTACACAAACTAATACTTCACCTTACCTGTAGCACCCTGTGCGCAGCTATTTTGTCCCTTTCTCTACAGTACTCACACAGCTCTACCTTTTATGTATTAAAAAGCCTCCCTTCGCATAATATACCAGAAACTACTCCATCTTATCCTCTGACTGTTGTTCATGGAATCTTTTCCAGTACAGTTTCCTCAAACTGTTATTTTCTGCTTTAGTGTTTCATATTGCTTGCACTCACGTGTAAAACATGATTTCTTAAGATGCAAACATAGGACACCTCAGTTAGTTTCCAGAATTCCTTCATCTGTTACCCGAAATTAAAAAAATAAATAAACCTGTCCAAAAAAATTATTGAGAACACTCTGAACCCCACATTTGAGTTATGATTCAGTGAAAAATGTAGAGGAATATCCAGAGATAGTTCAGAATCACTCTCTAAGGTTCTCTGTGGGTTTAGAGGTGCTATGTCTTTATTATAGTGGAGTTTTTCTAAATGACGATGTTGCCAAGTCTTACACCAGTCAAAAAAACCCAAAGCTGCATGACAGTGAAGGGAATTATCAACAGATGCACAGTTATCATGTGCTGGGTTAATAACACACCAGTGTTGTGTCACATGCAAGCCTTGAGTTCACAGTGGTCCCGCAGGCCCTCTGTTTCGTGGTTACTGTTTTGTCAGAATATTACCAATGAACAAGATTATAAGAAGGATTTCTCTACCTCTTCTAGGAGGAAATCCAAATAAACCTTGTGATTACTATCAGTAAAATTAAGTGTATGTGTATCAACTAAGTAGTTGGAGAAGGAGATAAGTTCAGTCTCAAAACTAATTTTCATTTTCTGCCCAGCATGCTGCCTCCAATTATAGCACTATTGTAGATTTTTTTAGCTATTACATATTCTACCTACATTACATAAAAAATAAGTGATGTTCCATTTGGACTTTCTTCTCAGCAGTCAAGCCAACATACCTCTGAAACATACATACACATAGAGCTTTAAACAGGCTATTTAGTTAAGAAAATTCTATCTATCATTTCCATTTTATGTCCCTATGAAATACAGCCCCTACTTCAGCTGCTTTCCAGATGACCAATTTCAGACTGCTACAGGAAACCCGCACCTCGAATATGGCCTTGCTGGCAGCTGGCACACAGCCCTGTACCTGGCTTGTGTTCCACTCCTGACTAGAGCTAAGAAAGCTTCAGGTCTTTTACACCATACCTTAACTTTTCCTTCCTCAAGCTGAGCTTGCCGAAATCTTGCTAAGGCCGTCCTAAAGAAAGGAAAGGAAACAGATTGACTTTTACAAATCTACAGGCCAATGGGACCAAGCTTTGCTCTGGATATTTATTATGGACTTAATTACAGTCTGTAGAAAACAAAGGCTTGAACATACTCATTGCCTAGTTCTTCCCCCTAGTGACTTCTCCAACGCTTGAAATCCTCAGTCGTTCATTTCTTAGATAAACACAAATTCTGCTAAGCAGCTTGTTTCTGTTTAGCATGTGCCAGCATGTTAGATATTAGCAACGAAAGGACATAAGCACAAGCAAAATGTTTACGTGTCTTAGCAGGGGATATATCAAAAAGCAAGCCAAAAACTCAAGAGTAAAAAAAAGCTTCCATAAGGAAAGCAGCAGTCAGTAATCAAGCTTATTAACATTACCAAAATATTCAGTCTCTCACAACTAAGCAGAGACTACACATGCTACAGGTTTTTGATATGGTTTTATTTACTAGACCTTTGATAGCCATTTTAAAAAGCAAAAGACAATTTAAAGCATTTAACACCTTTTAGCAGCCCACCTGTGCCCTACACTTAAACCAATTATCTGGGCTCCAACTGCTGTTCAGAGGCATTTCCAGGATGCAAACCACACCATCCAATCCAGTATCCGGGACGCACTGGATGGGATCGCTTTAAAACAGTACCTCGCAAGGTACCAGACAGCTGTAGTCTCTTCAGCTCTCTCAGTTACTATTACAAGCTCAGAAAGTATTTTAGGAAAAAGAACAAACATGAAAAATGTATTAAAAAGCCTCTAATCTAGCAGTTCCAAATATGTGGCATGCAAACACTTTTGAGAAGTACTCAAGAAAGCCTATTGGCTTTGGGTTCAAAACCACTGGTGTAGCCCAAGCCACTCCCAAGCAAGATCTACACTCAAACCAATGCCGACTGATGGCCATCTACCCCGACAGCTGTTCCAAAAACATTAACGGCCTAAAATCACAACAGGCCGCATAACACATTGCGCTGCTTTTAGCACCCAGCCCTTGCCGAAGCATTACCAAACTCCCAGAGCCTCAGAACAGGCGGAACAGCACATCCCACGGGGTAAGCACGGCCCTGTGGGTGTGAGCCACGGCCCAGGTGTGTTTGAAAACAGACATAGCTGAGCCTCAGTGGTGTGGGACCGCGGAGCACCAGAGCACCACCGCGCTGCTTCGGGAGATACGCGAGGAAACGGCGACTGATCCTCAGGAG
>NW_010159133.1:0-27371 GCF_000695765.1 Mesitornis unicolor
AAATGTATGTATGTGTATATATATATATATAAGAATTTAGGAAGTCTGTAATATGCTCCTATTGACCCTAAAAGCAGTGGAGATCATAGAAGGAAATTGCAGGTAACCAAAATCCCCAGGAGCTCAAGATCTGTATGATGCAACCTCCTTGTGAAAATCCATTATTCCAGAGGGCTTACTTCCATGTTGTGTAAAGCCAGTTCACACTGAAGAGTATACTATATGTGGAAATGAACTGGGGAGCACAGGACTAAAACTTTCCTCTGAAGACTAGTGATGTTTCAATTATCTCAAAATATTTTGAGAATGTCTGTAAGTAATAAGAAAAGTAAAGTCAATGACAGTGAGATATTGGAAACATTCTTTGGGGTTTTTTTAGAGATATCAGAGTTTTTAGAGGAAATTGGAAATGCAGAAAACAAGATTGTTTCTATGTATTCTTAATTCATTCTTTTTTAAAACTACACTTGTAGTGACCTTGAATATATTTTCTCTGAACACATACAAAACAAACTGATCTGCACAACTGAAACAATTAAACAGTGAATTTTGAATGTGATCTTTCTAGATGTCTAGAGCAGGTGGGGATATTGTAAAAACATGCTCCATGCTGGATGCATGCTCCTAATGGCTGCAGAAGGCATCTGTCCACTTCCATAGAGAGCCACTACAGTCAGTTTCAAACACTCCAAACACTACCTATACCTCCAAACTCATGGACAATCACAGATTTGCCTAACTTTACATGCTGTGAACATCTTGACTGACTTTGGCAGAACTATTCCCAGTGCGTAAAGTGAGGCACATGCAAAAAATCTTGGCAGGGTTTGGGCTTAAGACATTAAGTTTTCATTGTGCTCTGTAGAAGAATTATGGAGGAGCTAATTTGACTGATGCCAGCATCTTTTTTGCTAAAACTATGCACTCTAATGACTGCAAAACACTACGTGACTATTCAAAAAATCTTGAAAATACATTGGAGGAGTGAGAACAGCAGATTTCTCATTTGCATACTGTATAAGTTCTTCAGCGGGTAGTTACTGATGGCTTTTTGCTGCTCTACTAGCCTTTTCAATATGTAAACTGTTGAGTATCAGTGAGCTGGCATTTCCTACTTTAATTGGCACATGGATAGACTGTTTCTCTCTACCAGTTCCAGAAGATTGTTATGGGCCTGAGCTGAGTAAAATGGGTGCAGATATTTCAGTAAATGCAGGAATTGCTAGCACCATCTATTGGTAAAAAATTTAAAAAAATTAAAACTATTTTCACAAAATATGCATGTGCTCAAATTAGAGTCTGATTGACTAAATGAGTGCACTTGTTTTAATTATTTTAAATGCCATTAAAATATATGTAAATATATCTTTTTATAACCAGACATTTTGTCTAGGGTTTGCATCTTATTGAAGGCACCTGTGACTTCAAAAATGCTCACTGTTTTGTATAAAGTCCTGGTGAGCTTCTCAAAACAGTATTCTTTCCATTTCCTGGGAAAGGCTAACCAAGTTGGGAAACTGGGTGAAATTTTGGCTGTAACACATTTTAAAAAGTCATTAAACCACTGTGTTACTCTACAAAGACTTTATTGGACCTGACTAATATTTATATTTTATCATTCAAATGTATTCATTTTCTGCAACAAAGACAACAGACACCAATAAAGAAATGACTTTACTATCTGTAGGAACTGAGGAAAGGCTTTTTGAGGAATAGTTGGCTTTAAGTTAAAGAGAGCACTGTCACAACATAATCATCTAGCTCATACATGGATGAGCTCATGCTCTTACTGTTTTCACACATAGACTCAACTGCTGCGGTAATAAAACTAAGTGAAGGACTTGATAGACTTGACAGGTAAGACACATGTTGATCTGCTCTTGAAATGATGGTATATTGACTTCTGTATGATCTTTGAGAAAGGCAGACACACAAAGTACATCAAGTTTCAAATGAGATTTCCAATGGCAAAGGCAGAGTTTTGGAAGAATATCTGTAAACCACTTATACTGTTGTTTGTCAGAGAATTTCTTTTGGTATTGTTTCCTCTGGTTCATGATCTCAGAACTCTTTATTTTTAAATAATTAGACTCTTATACAAATTTGATATTTTGAAATGTGAACAAAAATGACTGAATATGGTGGAACATCCACAGCTAGATATTTTTATACTCATGTTTTACACAACAGCATAAGGAGGTTATACACAAGTTAATGTGTATTGATAACATCGTGAGGGATTTGATGGCAGTGACTTTTTTTCTTTCTGATGTATGGCCTATCTCAGCATGAGGTGTTTTGTGTTTCCTTATTTTGGCTAGTCTTAAATTCACCCTGGTAAAGTCACTTTCAGAAAGTGATTCTTCCTTTGTGGGATTGCCAAAATAACTGGTAGGGCCCCAGGTTGAGAATAAAGATAATATTTGAATTGTTTTTATGAAGCATTTAATTATGTCTGAAATTCTGATTGAAGGTCAGGATGCATGGGAGCATAGAAGTACTTAGGCTAAGTTCTTAATATATTGCCAGTTATAGTAATCACCAGGGAAGCCGAGGCAAGATGCTATTCTGATTCCAAGTATAACAATAAGTAGTATGCATTAATTTCTTCACCTTAAACCAAATCTAGCTTAGCAGTTCTTTCTTTTCCTCAAGAAAATAATTCCAAAGTCTCTAATTTAGGAAGTGTTAGGTGGAAAGTTTCAGAAGCTTTTTTTACAAGGGATGCATTCCTTCATATGAGATATCCAAGGGTACTTAAAGGTCATGTTGAGTAAGGAAAGAAAGGAAGCTCTGGGCACTGCCTCAGTTCCTGTGCCCTTCCATGGAGGTGGAAGTGCCGTAGCAGCTTCCCCTGCTGCTCCACCGAGTGCAGTCTTTGGGGACCACGTCATCTTCAGCAGGCTCTGCCTTAGCATCCTCTTTTACCACCTCCCACATGCTAGCTGTTTCTTTGCCAATGCTGTGATGGGGATCATTGAAATTAATTAGCTTAAAGATTATCCTGGAAACAGCGGGATGACTTTCATCCCCTCACTATTTGTAGGGTGGACTGGCTTATGAGGTGACCCTGGAAATAGCTATAGAAGATCAGGTGAAAAGGAAAGAGGGTCACACACAAAGTAAAGGTAGCCTTATGGTTTTTCCATTGAAGTCACATGATAGTTTATTTTAAACTGGGAGTGTTGTAACAGGGCTAAAGTGTTTCCAACATCTAAGAAAGATAAGAGCTGAATTGTATTCTGGTCTTTTGCTTTAATCACACATGTTCCATGTTTTCTTAGTGAAATAAAACATTCTCAAATGGGTTTATTTGTGGATGAAATCCCACATATCTTCTTCACCTCAGGAAAATGTGCTCCAGATTCAGACATTTATCTGCTGAATCACAGTTTGTCTCTGTTGAGGTGAGAGTAATCACAATGGACACAGCAAAACATGCAAGAATTCCCAAGCTAGCTCTGAAAAAATTAGTACTAGAACTAGGAGAGCCTCATTAGCAAGGTCTAGTCCTTAGTACAGCCAAATAGGTTGTGTGACTACTGTGCTAATATGGCTAGTGCATTTATTAATGCACAACTTTACATCATATGTATTCCATGAGACAGCCAAACTCTGTCACATGCCACAGCATGGACAGGGAAGACCAACATCAAGTCCATCTGGTGGAATTTCAGCCAGTGCAAGTGGAAGGAGGAAGGAAATTGGCAGTTCCCATGTGATTTCTAGCTGGTACTTGCTTCAGAAGTTCTGTGTCAAAGCACTTATGCTATACAAATAATGTCCCAGTTCCCAGAAGGAGGTTTAGCTCAGCTGTCATGTACTTTCGCCTAAGGTCAGGAAAGAAAACCTGAATGTAATAAAGCCTAACATATGATAGTTTATATTAATTATGGAAATATTTGTATCATATTTCCTTGCAGAAAGCATTATTTTTCATTTTTTTATCACTAAGCTGGCTTCAGACATGAAGAAAGCCGTAGCTAGAGGGGTTCCTCTTTAGAAGACATTTCAAAAATCCTGAAATTTAAATAAACTATGGAAAATAATGAGTTTTTGATCCTGGATCTCAGTAAACCTTATGGACAAATGTTTTTGCAACACTGTAATCAAATGAGAATGTTATTTTTCCCTCCTGAGAATCTATATCTCCCTGTTTATTGCTGGATAAGACTCAGCAGTTGGTTACAGTCCTCATTGACCTTTTTTGCTACATCATCTTCCCCCCTGAAAAATCCATGCAGCTGCATCATTTGCTAAAAGAATTGACAACTGAATCAATGAGTTTGAAAAGCTCTTTGTTGCCTCTCAAGTCTTCTTACTGTGCGTAAGTGTTGTCATTGCCCTGCTCTACTTCCTGTGTTGCAGGCAAAACAGGCTTCGTAACAAATATTTTCAACCCAAACTAGCTGCTTCCTCCTACTCCTGGAAAATCAAATTTGGTTTTCTTGAAATAAAAGATTCAGAGATTAGAAAATTTTATTTTTGAACAGTCAACAATATAAGTTACATTTCATAAAGTAAAAGAAGCTGGGATTTCTTAATCAGGGATATGCATCCCAAAATCCAACTGTAGGCAAAATTCAAGAAGTTTTATGTGAGAAGTCAACCTCTTTGACCCAGCTTGGTTAAATTAAATTGTTAGTCTTAAAATAGGAATTAATCTCGAATTGAGTCACAAAGAAAAAAATACATATATAGCAATCAATTAATTCTTATTCTATTTTTAAATGGGAAGTAATAATTGCTCAAAGGACATTCATGGATTGTATAGAGAACAATCTCCCAAATGCCATGTGGCTGTTTTAACTGCCCCCCCTGATGCCAGCTGTTCTGTCTTGAAAACATTTTTTAGTTTACAATGATATTGAATAAGGAAAAGAAATTCTCAAGCTTCTACAAAACAATAAATTAGTATTGCAGCTAATCCCTCTTTTTTCCTCTTACTGAAAGTCAATGTAATAACTAGACATTGCCTTCCTAGTACAACAGAAAACTGAAATTGAACCATTTCATGGTTGCAAAATAATTTCACAACTGCTTTGCTAAATCACTAGAAAAGATAGAATCACATCAGTCTTGCACAGTAAGAGGAAAAAAAAACAATATTAATGCAATGTATATACTAGATTAATGAGATGAGCCTTGACAGCAAAGCTTTTCAGTGGGGACTCTGAAATATGGTTGAGAAAACTCTTTCATCCAATGTCCTATTTTCAACCTTTTATCCATTTGCAGTATATTGCCTTATGGAGTGAAATTCATCAGGCTGACCCTGCATCCAAAAGGTAGACTATTTTGCATAAGGAAAGCTTGGCTGTGTTCTCTTTTATTGTTTTTAGGAAGACAGATATTTCTTCATGGTGTTCATATATTTCAGTCCTTCTGTCCTTGTGTGCATGCTCTCTCTCTCTCTCTCTTCTTTTTTCCTTGTTGATAGCTGAGAAATGATTTTGTTTTTAACAGAACAGAAAACATACTATTTTGCCTGAGCACAGGTTGTGCTTGCCTGTTACATACAAAAAAAAGGAAAATGAGGAATAAAGGATGTAAAGTACATTATTTTTCAGACTGATATAAAAGTCTGATTCTGTAGTGACTCTGCATGCAGAATATTCATTAAGAGCAAAGCAATACAGAATTCCTGTACAAATGTCCACCCTGTTGGAGTAAATATAGCTGGCATATATATCTGAACGGACTGTTGATCCTGCTGTCATTTCTAAATGACCTTGATCTTAAATCTACTCCCTTCTGTGGCCACTACTTGTGCCTGACATTTTCCATAATGACACCAGGTAAAGATCTATTGTTTCTCCAGAGCAAGTAGGCTTCATCAACAACAAGGAATAGCTCCACTGGAGGTGACTTTCAAGTACAGAGTAAACACCAGTTTAACAGACTGGGATGTAATTCAGCTTGCTTTGCACACCAAGTCTCTGCCAATCTGGCAGGGAAGGAAAAAGGGCATTTCCCTGGCAGCCTCTTCCCTTTCTCCTTCCTGTCTCTATGGTGGTTGATATGATGGCCCACATACCCCTCTGTGGGAATCTGCCCTAGCCTAAAGGCTACCATGTTTCTATAGCACTTCCTAGAAGGACCACTGGCAAAACATGAGTGCCCAGAGAACGGTAAAGAAAGGTGTCAGGAAAGCTCTCGGAAATTACATGCAGAAAGAGAGTTTGGACCACATCTAGGTGAATGCAATACTGAGAGGTTTTTCAGTAACAATGTAGTTTTACTTATATAAACCCAAGGATAAGAAAAGGCTTCTAAATCCATTGGGAATGCTTGGACAGCACTTATATGTGGATAGATTCTCCATCTCTCGATATTTTCAAATCAAAATAAAACACAATTAGAAGAAGTGAGCTTTAATCAAAAGTAAGTTAATGGTTCACTAGGGAGAGCCTGGCTGATATCCCATCCCATGTGAATATTCTCAGACAATAAAGTCTCTGTTTACAACCAGGTGTGTGCAATGGTCAAACCCCAAACTGCAGACCCTTGGGCCATAAGTGCATTGTCTTGTCTACCATTCTTGTCTACCCTACATTTCACTGGGGGTGGTAGGTGCTCCCTCAATAGCCCAGATCAGCTGGTATGATGAGCAGTCCTAAAGGGTTTCATTGGTTGTTCAGTCTTATTATCAGACAAGCTGATAGAAAAGGTGTGAGTAGTTAAAAGTAAAAAATTAATATTTAGCTGAAGAATTGAGAATAGAATGAAAGAAAAAAGATAATAACAAAGCATATTTAACAATCAGGTTCCTCATTAACTGCTGCAATGTTTCGGTTAACTTGGCCTTTTTTAACTTTGGTCTATGTTGCCCTGGGGAGTTTCTTTTGTTCCTTTCTTTTGCATAGTTGCTCTCTCTGCCTGTGCTTACTCTCCACTGGGCCTATGAGGAGTCCTTTTTTTCTTTGTCCAGGTTGGAATGTTAAATTTTTTCTAATCTGCCCTTCAGGAGAACTTTTTCCTTATTTTCTCACTTAGAAATCTTATCCATAACTGACACCAATTATCATAGCTTTTCTCTCTCCTATTAACCTCTGCCAAGGGATCTGAGGTATCATATGCAAACAGAAATACAACACTGCAGTTTTTGGAAGCTGTGCTTCCCGTCCCTCCTCTCCAGTTTTTCCTGATTTTCATTCCCATTACAATTCTTAATTAACGTGTTCTTTCTAACTCAGGTTAACTCCTCCTATTTATACCATTTTTCAAAAATGTGATAAGAATGTGTGATTCATATGTGCTAGGAATCAGATATTCCACAAAGAGCTAGAATGAGCAACTGTCTGGCAGCATTGTGTATAACTAAGTGGAAAAAAGAATCAGCAGAAATAAACATCTAAGAATGAGTTGTTACTTGTCTGAAGTATCTTCCCAGTTGCCACAAATATTAGCAATCACAGATTGAAATTTGACATGTATTTATTTTCTGGAAAGCCAAATTAAATAATCAGATAGCCTTAAACTGTTAAAGCAACACTCAGGATTGGCTTGTGTTGCAGAAAGTTAGTTACTTGATGAGACAGCACATATTCTTCACATTTGGCCCATAACTTGAGAGTATGGTCAAACCTTACATTCTGTGTGCATATGCTATTAGCCAGCAACTGTACTCCAATTCTGATAAATTACTTAATTCTTCTACCTCTCAATTCTTACAGTTTTGTATGTTTTTCTTTCCTCCCAATCCAAATTTTAGCACTGCTTTAGAAGTTCCCCAAATCTGTTTGATAAGGTAAATCCTAGCACACCTTGCAGAACTATGCAGGTATTTTTATTGATGTTTCCTTTTTGTCCTTTTTTTTTTAAATTGGAAGGGTTTTGTGGCCTCTAATACATTGATTTTGGATGGCTTGCATTTTAATCTCTTTGCAAATATTCCTCCTTGATTGACAGCACTGTGTCTCAAGAGACACTGGGAGCTGTAGTCTCTTACTTCAGAGTTTTCCTCCCTTGTCATCTCAAATGTCATTTCTGAAACATTTATCACAAGACACTGTCACTGGACAAATAAAAGGGCTGCATGATAGTAGCTCAGATATACACAGCCTCTCTGCTTCAATGACAGGACCTGCTGTTGGCTACTTGAGATAGTAGAAGAGTTCAGATCTGTCAATAGATGCAGAGGGAAGGACAGAGGACAGTATCCGAAATGGCACTGCACATGCTCAGAGGGGACAGGAGAGCTGTCAGTGTGAAGTAAATGCAGATTGCAGCAGAGATAGCACTCCTTGGGAAATGATAACATTTGCTGAAAGGACGAGAGAGTGATCTGCTCGCAGAACTTGCACACAGTTAGATGCAAGTGCACCAGTCTATGCATTACAGCAATTGTGTACTGGTTTTCAAGAGAAGCTGTTTACTTCATTTACAGGCTATGTAAAGATTTCTACAGTTGTTCTCCCAGTTGAGGCTCTTTTTTAAATTTTTGTTAATAGTGAAATTTCCTTGTCAAAGTAACTTTGAACTTTAAAGGGAAAAATGTTTTTCTGCTTCAGTATTGCGCTTGGTTTTATGCAGTAGACCTTCTGAAAAAAATTACTACTGATGAGTAAAAGAGAGAGGGAGAGGACTTTCTTTCAAAAACAGCTAAGAGAATAAGTCAGTTTGGGAAGGTTTTCAAAGATAGTGTGAGGCATAAATAGTCCTCCATGCCTCATTCTCATGGTAATGAAAGGAAGTAAAGTCCCTACACTTGAAGGTTCTGTCTTGATTTTTGCTGAAACCTGAGCTCCAAATTCACAGTCAGTGTTAATTTTTACAGCATTTAGAAGTATTCCAAGCATACCACAATGAAAATACAGAGAGATGTTATTCTGTCCTAAAGCTGGATTTTCCCATGATGTGACAAACAGTAAAAACTGGCAAAGCAGAGATGATGACATGAGGAAATACCACAATCCAGGAAGACAACACATTCAGCTTAATTTGAGCATATGGTCCTCATCATGAAGTCCTGATGTGTTACTTTTGCTTGCTACAAGCTGCATTGTCAGTTATCTCAAATAACAGTATTTTTACTTCCTTGCACACCAACATATATGTTACATACACATACAGTTTATTCATAGAAGGAAAGAAAGAGGACACGAAACACTGAAAAGGAAAGAAATCTGAACTGAGTATAATTGACAATTAGAAGTCATTAATTGAGTCTTTTTGCTTAATGCTATTTTTGGTGTTGTTTTGGACTGAACTCTGAAGCCAAAAAAGATCATACATGAAAGCCTATAAAATCAAAGCGCTTTTTTCTCTCCCTTAAAGTTTACAGGATGCTTATCTGCAGCTACAGTAGAAATGACAGACATGACTGTACTATATGTGGTATCACCCTGTAAAAGTCTGCCTTTTGGGTTAAAAATTTCAGGCTCAGCAGTGCCATTTTAGGGCTCAAGTTTCAAAGAGAGCTAATGGAGTATTTCTCACAGATCAGATAACGTATTTTAGAAACTTTTACTTTTAATTAACAGTTTATAAGTTGCTTTGAGCTCCTGGGATGAAAAATAAAATGATACAGAATACTTTTGTACTAATTATTTCTGTAATAAACCAATCTAGAAGAGAAAAAAAAATTCTATAGGATATTTTTTTACCATTCTGGCCTGTCAATGTGTCTTTATTTCTTAGCTCCTTTGGAAATTTTTTCTTCCTCTCCTGTGTACTTTCTATTAAATGAAGAGTTTAAAGTGTGGGAATAATAGAGCCCTTGTAAGCTCTGTCTGCACTCACTATTCATTATTTATCCAGTGACCAGGTACAGTGGAAGCAGGCACAAAGCTAAATGCTATTGGACTAACTTTGATGCAGACAGTTCATTGTCTGAGAAAAAAGCATTTAAGCCTCAATGTTCTCAGTTCCATGATTTTCAACACTACCTCTTTCCCCCCTCCTCCTTTCTCTTTTATTAACTGCTTTACTCCAATGTCCTTTTGACTGTGGTAACTGGCACTGTCTGCAAAATCCAGCACAATGATACTATTCATCCTAGCTGTGCCATTTATAGATTCCATAGCATGCTCCATCCCTATGGTAAAGATCATTCCGCCTTGTCACTTTCTTTCTTTTGAGACAGTGATTGCTGAAGCAAAGGCCAATATTCGGAATCTGATTAGTACATCCAAAGCCAGAACCCTGCTTCTAAAAAAGCTGAAAGCGAGAGCACAGGATTGGAACTCGTGTGTGCGCACACACGCAGGGTATAATGAGGCACATGGTCCCTCACAACACTGCCACGGTCACGCTTCAGCGGAGTGAGTGCCAGATGCACTGTTCATTAGTATGCCCTGCCTGGCCATCCAGAGAGCAGCATCAGTGTCCTCTGCAGGGGGGTTGCTCCCCTGCCTTCTAGCTAGTAAAGTACCAGAAAACACAGGACCAGTAGCAAGAGGGATCCGAGGAAAATATAGATACTTACAGAGTCAACTCCAAAATGAGTATGTTAATATTAGTTGATCTCTCAACCAAAGCTATCTGGTTTCTAGTGTTCCCATGTCATGCAGTTATGCTTCTTGCAAGTTTGAACATTTTATGAAGTTTCTAGAGGCACGAAAAGTCACTCTTGGGTATGCTATTGAACAAGTGTTCTCAGTTTTCTTTCCAATTTTTGCTTTACTTTGTAAAAATTATATTTCAGGTTTTCTTATATGTCTGATTTTGGTCTTGTGTTTGATTTGGTTTGTAAGGAGAAGGGAAGGGAAGGGAAGGGAAGGGACCAATTATATGAAAGTCCCACGTAAACATGTCTGATAATGTCTGCTTGATAAATGGTAAAGCTTCAACACTATGCACAATTGCCAGTTAAAAGTACCTTTGTCTTCAGTCTCTAAACCATGTTGAATTCTACATTGCAGACACAGCAAAGAAGAGGAGTATCTGATATTTCTGAGGAAGCTTAGCAGGGTAGGACAGGACAATATGGAAATTTAGTTTAAGGTTTCAATGGATGGATGAGCTTGGCATGAAATGAGGGGTTGAGCATGATGATTCAGAATAAAAAGTAAAACTCCTTGAAAACAGGATGACAAGTGTTTTGACTCTATTGCTCTATGTGTATAAAAAATAATCTGAGTAGCAGACAAGATCCTGTACCTGTAGAATGAAGAAAATAAGGATGAGTACACTACCAAAGAAACCAAGCAATATTATTTACATTCAGACTGGGGGGAGGAGGGGGGTGGGGGGCTGCAATGACCTGGATCTGTGTTAAAATAAATATTTATTTTACATCTATTTGCTAAAACACATTTCAGCTTCACTCTAATGAAAAACCTAGACTGTTATTCAACCATTTTAGCAGCTAGCTGAGTGTGCTGTAATGGTTTGACTTGACATTTGTGCACATATAACATTTCTATGAAATAGAAGACAGTATTATTTTTTCTTTGAATAGCAGATAAATCCTTGAAAAGAAAAGTATTAAGTAGCCTGCCCATGAAAGACTCAGAAGCTTCATATATAAAAAAACATTCTTGTACTTTGGTGTAATAAAGATATAACACCTCTCCCATTAAATCTTACCCATTTTACTCAAAAGCGATATTATTGGAACATTTTTCTTTAAAAAATGTAAACTGTGCACTGAAGCTTTACCAGTTCAAGTCAACAAAGCATTTGAAATACAAAAATAAATTATCAAATTTACTCTCTTACTGTAACTAGAACATATCTTATGAACTACTTACATCTCATTTAGATGACTGTCAAATGTAAAGTATAAGAAGTTTTGACATCTGTGCAATGATGAACAGGTTGTAGATTTGAATGCACGACAGAATAGCCTGATTAATCCAGAGCTAAATTTGGCACTGTTGAGATGGACTTAAACAGTGTTTGCATCATAAGCTTTTTTATCATGACAGCTTTATTTCCAGCACTTTAATCATTATGTCAACCCATGTCTTCTAATTCTATTTTGAGACCTGAAAAGGTAATAGAACTCTCAGTGCTCTGCAAAGAAATAATTTTCACCCAAACAAAGTTCAGCCTAAGTCACGATGTTTGGCTCCACAGCTATCCTATTATAACCCAGGTTTATCGCAAAGCAAACTCTTTCTGAAATTACTCCTTTTGAAATGTAGATTGTCAGATTTAAACTCTGATGTGCTCCTTATTGTGCTCTTGCAAAAAAAATGTTGAATGATTCAGGTTATAAATTGTTCAAAACCTAGGCTAATCCTTTAAATCACTTTCATTTGACTGGTGGAACAGGAGACACCCAGTATGTAATACATACCTTCATTGTTCTTTTCTTGCAAAAGCACCTTTGCAACAAAGGATGCTCAATAAATACACTCTGAAAGGCCAGCAGTTCCTGCTATTTGAAAGGCAAACATCAGCGTGTCTCTCATTTGTGCTCAGCAAGCTTGCTACTCCTTTTTCCATTTTCTTTAGGTACGAATGCTATCTCGCTGTAGCGCTGTTCAGCAGACCCAGGGGAGGCAAATGTCAGTTTTCCAGATGGCAAGCTGCCAGCCTGGCGATGCTGGGCTGAAAGGCACTGAGGGAATTCACTTTGTTGCAGGAGCTAAAGAACATCACTTCCTAACATGCTGAGTGTACGTTCTCACTTCACGGCAGCTGATGAAGTAGCCACGAAAGTTTCAGTAGCCCTACTCAGATGTCTTCTTAGGTAGTGTCAGGTTTCTACACGGCCCCAGCAGCTGTTTAAAGTTATTGCTAATTTACAAAAAGGGAAAGATCCCTTTTATGAAACAAGTATGAAAATCTAAATCCTCCTCCTATTAAACTGGTTCATTTTCAGTTTAAATTGAGATACCTTTCACTTCATAAAATGCTACCTTAAGTTGTTAAGTAAGATGTCTAATATTGCTGTGCACTTTTTACATTTAGATAGCAAAAGCTACCATACAAACATAAAATCTTAAGTGGAAAATTACTTTACTGTCAATACTACTATATTCAAGTATGGTATCTTTATTAAGATGGCAAGTTATTAGAGTGCCTGCCATTGGAGAAAGCCTGGTCTGGAAAAAACCCACAACACTCTATCAGGTATTCTAATGAAATAGAATTAAAATTCTGGGATTCATCTGATCTGAGATGCAATTTCAGGTGTAGAATACAAATGTCTTGCAATTTAATGGACTATCACACTTCGGATGACTTTCTGGTGTAAAAGTACAATTGTTTTAGAAACATATCAGTACTTTATTTTACGTTTAAAAAAATCAATTTGATTGTAACAAATTGTGCAAGTTTAACTCAATACTTCCTGTGGGAAACCCCCATGTTTCCAGGTCTGTAGTTCTGTGGTGAAGTCATTTGTCGTAATAGCTAGAAAAGTGGCCTTGTTCTGTCTGAGGGAAGTCTGTCAGAGGCTAACACACTTTCACAGGTAAAAAGTTAACAGAGATAATATAGCTGCTTCCTGCACAAGTAGCCTACCCTTTAAATTCTAAGTGTATGGAGAAGTCACGTAAAACAGCTTAAAATGCCTTTACATCTACCCTGCACTGTGAGAGTGTCTTGTCCAAGAAGAGTAGGATTCATAGAGGGCAGCCAAGTCTCCTGTTGGTCTTTCCTTTACTTTCACAGAAACAGTAGATGTTAAGCATGGAGCTGATTTCAGCACTGCTGGCTTCAAGGTTATTTCGAATATATGGCAAGAAGTACAGTGTATTTTGACTTTCAGCAAAAAAATTCTGGAGAAAGGATAGAAACAACACTTGGAGAGACAGCACGGCCCACTGATGGGCTGAGGCAATACAACTGACCTTCTGAATAATTCTCTATCTGGCCCGTTCCTATAAGATCTTTTTTAAGGTGTGCAGAGAATTCTATGTAAGAGTTATTTTCATAGCAATGACCAATGTTCTACATCATGTTCTTTAAGCACATCACTATTTTATTTTAAATCTCTGTAATATCAGAAAGATGTGAATTTGAGCAATGTCCCTTGTAAACAGTTTTAATGAAAAGAAAATAAAATGTAATATTTTTTACAGCAAATAGAAAAGTTTGAAAAAGATATATTCTTACACTCTACCTCTTCAATTACTTAGAAATTAAGGTATCTGAAAATATACAGCAAGGACATTTTGACTTCAGCTGCAGCCTCAAATTAAGACTCCAAACAAAACAAGAATTTATTACCTACAAAATGCATTTCAAAGTGGACATAATTCATGTGCCATCAAAAAATCATATTAACTTATTCAGATTATCAACACAATATTTTGTTAGTGTCTATTTGCATGTGACTGCAATTACTGATTTGTAGTTGGAAAAGATCATTTACACATCCATTTGTGCATGTGTGTTCATGCATAAAGTTCTTTGCTGCTGTTCCAGCTGTAATTACAAATATGATCTTCCTTTGTCATATAGGGCTTATTCAAAACAAAGTTTCATTATTATATGATCCAGTAACAGTAATTTGGAACTTTTAAGTTCTTTAGGCTATCAGCTAACATGTCCAAAAAATTCCACAATCTTATTATCAAAAATCAACTTCTAGTCCAATCAAGACAACAAATATTCTTTCTATTTTTGTGAAGAATCCACCCTGGTCTGACAGAACAGTCTTGGAATGGTTTTGAAAAGTGGTAACATTTGAACTAAAGCTACTTAAAAAGCTTGAGATTTTTTTTCTCAGTCTTACCTGTTAAGCAAATCCTATACAGGTACAATTCTACTTCTGTTGGTCTGTTTTGTAGGCAATCAACTGCATTATGAAATGCAAAAATGTACCATTCATCGCTTCTTTGATCAAAGTAAGTAGCATCTATCACACATTTGTTCCCTCCATCCACTGGAGGAGAAGTGTGAGCAGCTGAGTGTTTTGTTTTGAATTTTAGAAATACACGTCTGCACGCACACGGTGCTTGAACACCACTTTTGAAAACTATTTTGCAGCTTGCTTATGGCACAATTTCAATGTCAGTTGGAGACAAAATGTCACAAATATGACCTTCCTCTTCGATGGAAGTAAGATAACACGGTGACAGTCAGTAGACTGGGAAAGGTGACTAAAATTATTTAAAAAGGGAGGAACAGATGACCTGTTAATGAAACATGGGCAATAGCCCAGAGCTGGTACTTGAACTTCTTTGCACTGTGAAAAAAAAGCTATTTCATTAGAATTCAAATAAAGGTAGAAATATCATTCAAAATATGTAAAAAATTTATTCTTCTCAAGACTTTTTGGCTAACTACAGATAGAATTAAACCATCACATACAAGTGTTTAATAATTAATTTTGCTTTTTCGTGGTTGTTTTAGGTTAAAAGTGCAAAAGGTCAATAAACTCTAAAACACCAAGAGTTCAGCAGTCCTGAACTGCAGCCAGTTTATAGCTTCCTTTTCTGTAATGTCTTTTTCACTTATTATTATGTCATTCTTATAAGATCTCCTTTTCTGATATAACCTGTTATTTCCCAGAGTTGGAAAGGGCCCAGTTCACAGGTGAATGCTCTTCCAGCTGCTTAGAGTATCCTATTCTCTGCAGTAATCACTTAATGGATATTAAAATCCAAGACAGGGTTTGACGACTCCCAAGAGTATTATGTTCCTCAGCACTTGTAAAAGCACAGAAAACTGAACTTTCTTATTAGAATGTAGGTTAAAATGTCAAACACAATTTTACAAATTGTTGCCCGAAATATAGGGATGTGCTGCACTCTATGATCCTAACCCTGGATTCAAAATGCTGGCAAAGGTATCCTCAGCATTTTTCAGGGTTTCTAGGATGATCTGCCAAATCCAGCACACCTAATGCTTCATGTAAGATTTGGCTGCAAATTCTCCTGTTAACAAAATTTTCCTGGGACATCTAATAGATATTCTCTGCCAAATGCTGTTATGTACTATTTGAAGTCCTTGCCTAAGCCTCCTTGTACTGCTTGAGTGAGGAGTATTGTGGGACATCCTTAAACTTTGCCTGCCCTTTTCAACCCCTGCCAAGAGACAGAACAGGGAAGGAAACACTTGTTTGTCTGCTTCCCTCTTTCTAGTGATCTTGACACTATCATGCAGCCAAAATGGGCAACTTGAGTTACTAGCCCCATCTTCCCACAAGATGTCATCTCAGTAAGGTAAATAGGAGTAGAGTGTTATGAATAAACAGAGCTAGATTTTGACCCCTCAGTCTGTCAAACACCAGCTACTTAAATAAGCCAACACTGAAGGAGATGAAGTCACCTGTGGCTGGTGATGGATATTTCCTTTTTTTTGATTTTGGTTCCGATGCCACCTCACACTGCAGAGTGAAACACCTCTGGGAGGTGGCAGTTGTCTTCCAGTCAATTCTCATTCCTCTTGTTCCCAAAGGTGGGAATTAGGAAAGCTTCCCTCAGCTTCCCTGCAGTTAGGGGCACCTTCTGGCAATACAGCATGAGGGTATGGGGCTCCACAGTTCCTCTGCTGAACATCAGTTATACTCTGCATGCATGCACACCCACACCCACACTGTATAAGAACAGATTCACAGGAGCGTAATATATTAAAAATTGCAACTTTTTATTTCCTTTTAATTCTGTCCTCTTTTTTAGATGGGTTAAATTCTGACTTCAGTAAGATCTGCTGCCCCTTTTTTTTTTTTTTTTATGTCCAGTATATTCTTCTATGACTGTTTGGGAATTTTGATCTTTCATTTCTTAAATTTGTGTGTTATCAGTTTTCTCAGTAGGGTGATAGCTACTTCTTTTCTAGCTATCTTTTAGTGCAGAAATGCTGGACAGAGAATCTTTCACTTTATCCTGGGATATGACTGTGGATGTTGTGCATGTATAATAAACCAACCCTCCCTTTCTACCAGCAGCCCCTCCTCCCCATCCCCATCTTACATACTGAAATTTCTTCACAGCAGCTGTTCTTGATAACACTTAAAAAGTGATTATATCTGTTGTCAATTTGGGTAAATTATTAACATCAAAGCTAGCAGCAGGCTCCCTGACATTAAATTTCAGAATTTCCACTAGCAAAGAAGGACAAGCTAGGAGAGAGAAGAGTGGGTGGAAAGAAATGGGTGGGATAGGGTTGACTGGGGGGGAATTATGAGTACATAAAAAGAAAATTAATCGATCAGAAAATGAATTCAAATTCTAGCTTATATTAGAAGTACTTTTCTGTTTTCTGTCATGTTTCCAATATATTGATTATCATTACAGCAAGAAGCACTGAGTAGAAAGACCCAAATTCTAGCCTATGCTAGAGTTTCTGACTGGTTTCATAAACCAAGAATTTATTGAATTCTAAGAGATGAACGATGAAGATAAATTGGGATATGTCTAAATTAAATAAAAAATTATTACTTGTACAAAATTTAGAATGTGGCTGGCTGTACCACCAAATTTGCTGTTAACACTGTTAGGAATTAAAGGTACGTAACTGATAAAGATGGATGTCTCACTTTCTTGGTTCCAAACTGTGCCGTTTAAAATAAATATTATAATAATTGATCTCTGTGAATGATGTGCATGTGCTAAATGACACTTGATATATGACACCAACTTCCTGCTTCTGGCACTGATGGATGAGCTTAGTCTCCCTATAATGAAAAGATGGTCTAACTTTCAATTACACATATCGCACCTCCACAGACAAAGCACGATAGAAATAAATTTGATACTATTCAGCTACCACCAACCTAACATTAGCGCAGACCAAAAAAAAAAAAAATATTTAATCCAAACTCTGTGAGAGTGAAATGGATACCATTTTATATTAACTCTGGAATATATTACTCTGTGACATTACATGTGAAATGCACACCTCTTTTTATTTCAGAGCATTTGTTACATTACCTCCTCTGGGATCAATTGCACCATAAGTGGGATTCATACAGAGTCATAAAGCACCCTGTGGAAACCCACAGAAAAAAAATAAATCCTATTTTGGGAAAGAAAAATTCCTTGCTTTGTCATGCACACCTTGAGGATCATTAACATAATATCTGCAGTACATTATTATGTGGTACAAGAAAATACTGCTAGTCAGGGATTAAACTATTTTTGTCACCATAGGTTGCTAATTAGTCATACATTTTCAAGGTAAGCTTAGAAGATGTTACCATGTTTGTAGCAGTGGAATTTTTCCACTGGAAAAAGCAGAATTCATTGAGGATCTTTCTATAGATCTATCTTTCTCTTCCCATTCACCAAGTGCTGCGAATTCAAGAAACACAACTGGGATATGGAGTTGGGTAAGGATTTTCCCCCAGAGTACCGAGTTCAGAAATCAGCTTCTGCAGGACATTTCATGGGTATTGTATATATTTTCCTTTTATATTGCATGTAATTCTGCATACTTCATTATCTTTGTTAATATATAATATTTTGAGGATTGTTACAGGAGTTGTTCAAGTTAATTTGTGATGTGGACAAGTAATTTTATTCTGTCAATCTTATATAGACATGAAGACGGTGTTTACATCTATCTTACACCATAAGATGCTGTAACTAGGTATATAAATTCTGATTGCAGTCTGTTGAAAAGAGGTTGATCAAGTCTTGAGAGCTATTCGACTAAAAAATATAGGGATACAGATAAAATGCAGGTATTCTAGACTCCATTACTTGCACTTCAAAAGGACTGATTTCATTTTCCCACAGATGATGGGTTAGTGAGTTACTGATATGCGAGCAGAGGTGCTTTTCTGGAACCACAGGTGATACTCTGCTATGGTACTCAATACCTCAACTGAGTGCCCATTGCACACATGGATAAAGTCAGACTGAGTGTCTTAAGCAAGATTGAATCCTCCCCTGCCCTCAACTCACATACAAGTCCATCCCAGTTGAATAACCACTTCTTCGGTTTAATTTGAAATTTTCCATTCTCTTATATGTTCATCACTGAGAATCACAAACAGATGAGGAAAAAATATACCTCTTTATAATTAATTCCAAATTGAGAGACTTTTATTAAACCTCACCTTTTCCACAGACTTTACATTTCACGTGACAGTATTTTCAAATTCTCCCAATAGACAAGCGTTTCTGTACTTTTATGTAACTGCAATGCGTCTTTGAAGTCTTCCTTCAGTGCCTTTGTTGAAACAGGACTTCACTAATTAGTTAATAATTTAGAGAGAGAGCTTGCGATTGATTTTGAAATTAGATTACATTAATTTCCGTTACTTTCTGTCCTATTCCTGACACAGCTGTAGACCATTACCAGATGTCCTTTTCCAGATCCAGCTGTGTGCGCTACCTTTGGGTGTTAATACTTCCAGCTGCTTACCACAGCTCAGCAGCTGATGATGGTAATTTGAGCTAATCCTTCTCAAATGATTTTTTTTAAGAAGTACTCTCTCCAGACCTTTAGCTGGGCAGGAATTAGTATCTAGTGGAATGGCAATAGGAAAAAACTGAGTGTCAATACCCATTTCACATGGCACAGTTATTCAGAAATAATTCTCGGTTTGTGGTGTATCATTTTTTAAATTTTCGATGTGCTGCAAATATTGTATTTTCAAGAATTTGTTGGTGCCTGCATTTCTCAAAAGGTAGAATTTCCCATAAGTAAAAATATAACATTTATTTGAAATATCCACACCTTGGGAACATTGTGTGATGCATCTGAATGTTTTGTTCAGCCACATAATGGCTATACAATGCATACATTCATATTATATTTAGTAAATCTGTACTTAGAAGAGTTGGTAAACAATCTTAATCTGTTTAGTATTTTCAGATTAATTGCCAGTAAAAATAGCTGATTACAAGTATATTTAACACATTTTCAATGAACATTTTAAAAACTGACTAATTTTGATCTTGGTAGTTAGTAATGCAAAAGTAACACTGCAACGGATGTTAATATTCATGAAACAAGATCACTTTAGAAAGGGTTAATGTCCATGGAAGTGAAATTCAAATAAGATCCTGCAAAAAATGAGATCAAGTAAATACCTTGAACAATCTATTTGTATGAAGACTCTGAAATCTGTCTGATGGAATCAATAATTTCAGTTTTATGGTATCTGACATTTCTATCAAAATTTGAAACTTTCTAATGTAAAAGAAAGGTAATGTATTCAAGAAAAAACCCTACTAAAATGTATTTGAGACTTTCATGAAAAGTAATGCCTAATTGCAATCTGTTCAATTGTAATACAACTGTCAAAATGAGCTGAAGGAGGCACAGAAGTACTCAAGTATTTATTACTTCAAGAATATTTTAGCAAAGACAAAATCAGATATGAATGTACATTTGACCTACAAACTTACTAAATCATTCCTTGATAGTCTTGCATTTCAGTGTAGCCCTATAACCACCGTGTAGCAGTAACTGTGTTTGGCACTCTCACACTGAGAGCGAAGAGGCTGAATAATAGAAAACATATTTGGTGAGAAGGTGTCTATGTACAACTTGCATGCTTGGCTGTGTATTTCTATAACTGGAGGCCCAGCTTATAGCAATATACTTTACTCTTAATCCATATAGGATTTGGGGGGCATTAATTGAAGTGGCAATATACAGGAAGCAAAGAACATAGTACTTCTGTAATAAAGAATGAATAAAATACAAAAGAACAACAATAAAGAGCCCTAGAATAAGCCCTGCTTCTAAATCTAATAATCATGGGATCTAAGTGCCAAAAATACCCAGTTTCTCAAGCCATAAAAGCTTCCTACATGTGGGTTGACACATACAACAACCATGTTATTCAGAGGAAAAGAGTATGTGAGTGAATAAATTAGTGCACACCATGCAACAGTCCTTGCTAAGGAGGAGCTGTCTGTCTTTCCCTGAACAGGTACACAGGGGACATGTGTCACCAGACTCTTCAGTGTTAAGGAGTGCTAGACATTGTGCTGTGAAAGCAGCTGTCAGAAGCTGAAATGTAACTTATAGGAGTATATAACTTATCATTACATTTGTCAAAAAAATTATCCTATTATTAGACACTTCTTTGAGACGGGGAAGTGCTGTTTTCACAACTTCAGAGACAAAGACCTGAAATATCAAAGTTATGTCTGAAAAATGCAAGCTTAAATGGCTTAAGTGGAAAGTCTTGCCAAGGAATTTGAAATCAAAGCTAGTGTCCTAAATACAAGATTTTAACTACAGGACCCATTTTATAATTAATTCTAAAAGTAGCTTCTGCCCCAGGAAGGCACTGGATGGAGCTTTTTATTATGGGACAACCATGCCACGCCACGCCACGCCACGCCACACCACACCATGCCATACCATTTCTTAATTTCCAAGCTTTCCTCATTTCAATCATTTGTTTTACCTACAATCTAATATATTAAGCAAAAGTATTATGCAGTTTTGTTTCTTTTTTTTAACTGCAAGTCAGAGGAGGGAGAACATTTTTGTTTCTAGTGAGATTGTAGTAAACAATATCGTAAGATCAGGAAATGGGTGTGCCCACTGTATCAAACAATATATATGTGATTAATATATTTTAAATAACAGAAGCTCAGATGGATTGAAATATTTGTTGTCTATCTTTTCAAAGAATTTAGCTGAAATTTCAAATTGTGTTTACTAACATTCTCATTAGAATTGTTTTAATGTGTAATAGAGTAGATGACTAGAAACTTAAAAATTACAGCCTTTCTAACTTAGTAAATGTGAAAACAAGAATATTTCACTGATTTTTAATCTTTACCTTAAATTTTTTTTCCAAGCATGGAGTCTCTCACATGTAATATTTGTTGCACTCTTTTCCACATATACATTCACTTTAAGAATTGACATTTTCTTTCTCGAAAAAAACAAGCCTTGCAAATAATTAACACTCCCACTAATGAAGTTCAGGAAGATTTGTTTGGGGTTTTATGTTTTTAATAACTGTTAAAATGATTTTTTCACAACTTTTTGTTTAAGTCTTTTGAAAATGTGTCTTTTCAGGCTTCTCAGATGCAAAGATAGCTAGATAACTAGATAGGAGAAGCACTTTAACCTCATCTGGCATGGGTAGAATCAAAATTTTTAGCAAAGTCCAACAAAATTGACCAACTCTAAAAACCCAACAACAACAACAACTTCAAGTAAGTTCTTCTCATATAAAATTATCTTCTGTCTCAGAAGGAAAGTGTCAGAATTAAAGAAAAAAAGTGTTATTCTTGCTAGAAATTTTCTTCAAGAAATAAAATAAATATTAATGATCTGGACTTTTTGACTCTTCAAACAATATTAATAAATAATACTTTGGTTTAAAATTAATAATAATAAATTATGGATGCAAAATTAAATTTTACGGCCGGGCAAATAATACAAACAGAAAAAAGTGTTTCTCAAATGTTATAAATGGGTTCATAACTTGCCTATCTACATAAATAACCAAAAGGGAAAAGTTAAAGAGAATAACTTAGAAAGTTCCTCTAGTAAGAAATGAATACTGGAAATTAACTTTAAAAATTATTTTGTGCAATATGGAAACATTCTGTCTTGTTGACTTCTTGCATTTTATGTAAAGTTTTATGTTTGGAAACAAACAAAAGGACTTTATTTAGACAAAGCACACAGGGACCAGTTCTGATCTTGATATTACTCAGATGCATTGAAAAAAGTTTTTTTCTCCTTTCTTCCTCCCTCTTGCCCTGCCTCCACCCTCCCAAAAAAAAGAAAAGAAAAACCACAGACCACAACAGTGTATCAGAAGAGGGAGAGAGCAAATCTTCTTCTTATCTGAGGATAGAGGGAGCTTTACATTTACAGAAAGGGGAAGAGGGTCACTTTCCGATAGCAATTCTCCTTTGTCATTTGCAGGGGAGCTTTGAAAGAAGTGCAGTCCACTGAGGGAAAGATCATAAGATCAAAACAGCATGCAATGGGCAAGTATACATTATGTGGCAGTTTGTCTCATGGGGCATATACTACCCTCCTACCAGTTGCTTATTTTGTAACAGAGGTCTCTATTGGGATTTGCCAAATCAGTGAGCCGAACATCTGACACCTGCGAGCCATGGCATGCACAAACTGTCTGTTGTGATTTACAGGGTCATCATAAATCTCACAAATACAGAAAGGTAAAACTATCTAGGATTGAAAAAGCATGAAGTATACAGGAGAAACTTGCTTCTTTAGATGCAATTATCTTCCATAATATCAATATGTCCCAAGACCTAAGTCATCCAGACACAAATGCAAGCCTTGATCATCATCTTCTTTTAGTACTCCCAATGTCATTGGCAGTTTTACCTATTTTGGTCTCATAGGTATTTTTTTTCTTCAAAGATAGCTAAATAATCATGATCTCTAACTTATATTTTGAGAAATGTGAAGTCTCATGTAACCACTCTACTATCATTTCTCAAGCAGCAAATTACAAGCCTAAATGAGCTATACAGTCCATGGTGAATTTCCAAGAAAATTGTCATACGATCCACTGTATACTTTCTTAACCCTCTGCTTTTTGCAAAAGGGTTTCAGAGGCAGGTCCTATGTACCAAACGAGTCTGGACTGTCTTGACTGACAATTTGACAATATAGAATGGGGGAAAAAAAAAAAAAGAGATTTGCAGAGATCCATCACAGAAAGTTTTATAGTGTTGGATACACTGATACTAAATTATAATGCAGGTAATCCTTTCAAGATGAAAGAACATCTCACTGCCAGGAAAGGATGGTTCAATAAATATGAGAAGTCTAATTTGGCAACAGCCTCCTTAACTGCATGTTACCAAGGGGCAAATGCAACTTTAAAAAAAAGAGTGAACCAGTGTATTTACTGAAAATTAACCCTGCTCAGAAACATATTGGTCATAAGATTAAAATTAACATTTCTCTGGGGCAAAATGAAGTTATGACTTTTAAAGCCTTAGTTGGAGATGTAAGCCATAGTTGTACAGAGACAAAAATCATTTTCACTCAGTCTCTCTGAGATTACATCTTGCATATCAAACAGACAAATAAGGGGATGACACTGTGAAAGAAAGCTTGTGCAAAAGTATTTAGACTGTTTAACTGCTTACTATGACTAAAATGAATAAGATGGAGAAGATGTCAATGGGTCAACTATGTAAAAGGCATTCAACACTTGCTGTAGGTTATAGGAATCTCTCTAATGTGTAGTGGCAACATATGCCCAGTTAATAGCCAGATACATCTAGTGATGTGGAACAGTAACTGCAACTATACTTACAGTATATAATCTTTATAAAGAACAACAAAAAGAAACTAGATTTTTATCTAAACCCTATCATGGGTGTGCAGCTTGTTTTTCAGATTCTTTCCTACTTCAGTGGTGTCAGTTTGAACTCTGCTCCATCTTTGTTTGATGTGCTGAATGTTTAATAAACCCAGTTATTAAACTGCAAACTTAAATCCCCTTATATTCTCTTTCCCGCTTTCTCCAAATTGATAAATAAAACATCTCATTGCTCTACACTAGCCTACAGTTTCATGAAAGATATCACCAGAGTATACAATCCGTCTCGGTAGTAGGAAATACAGAACTTTGTCAACTTCAGTGTTTCCTATTTTCTACAAGTTTGTGTCTTTTAATTCTATGTGTCTCTGCTGCTGATTGATTTCTTCTTCACTGCTGGTCATAATGATGGAGCTGCTTGTAGAAATATTTAGTTATATCTGTATGCTTTGCAGTTTGTTCCTGAAAAACTTGCTGAAATCTGAGCTGCTCTCTCATGAATACTTGTTTCATAGCTGCCAATAAAAAGCATGATATAATTATCTAGATGTCGAATATTAAGGGCACCATTGTTTTACCATCAGAAGATGAGTCTGAGTGTTGTAGACTTAGACAATAAATAGGTATTAAATAAGTCATACATTTTTGCCGTAGCTCAGAAGAGAAGAAAATTCCTTTGGCATGGTTATTCATAGGTTTAGTTCAGAAAGAAATAAATCAGTGAATAGTCTAACTTCTTTTTTCTTTCTTTGCTAATTCCAGATCATACCCATATTGAAAAAAATTACTCCATTCTCATCTGTTTCAGGGAATGGTTGATGTTAACCTTAAGGCAAATTGCATGCAAGCTTGACATTTACTGAGAAATACAAAAGAATACAAATAGTTCCTTGAGTGTATGAACTAGCCAATGTGATTGCGCATAGATTTCTGCCTGTTTTGAGGTGCCTACGAGGATATGAGAAATGTTTGAAGGTTTTGTCATTATTCTGACACTTAAATATGCTTCAGGTCTATGGGACACTAATAGAGTTTCTCTTTTTTTCCTGTCTATTTTCACACAACTTCTAGTACCATTAATTATCTTTACAACACATCCTGCTTGTTCAAATTTTTTGAAATTGGTAGAACAGACATACGACACATGCATAGCCAGTAATAACTGTATATACTGTTTATTCATAGGAAATTAGGCTAAAAAGCAAAAGGATTACAAATAATGGAGAATATTTGGCAGAGACAGTGCATGGAGACTGAATGGAATTAACATGCCTCTGAGTAGGAGGAAATTTGTACTACCCACACATATTTGTCTTTTGATAGCTATGCGATCAGTTTAGTCTGTACATCTGGATAGATCTTTCAGATGTTCAACCTCATTAAAAGCTTCTCTTGAAAAGAAGACTTGCTCTTCCTGTTGCATTATCTTTCCAGTAATGGAATTAGAATTAAAGGAGAAGCTTTCATTATTCCCAGCTGCCTTTCACAGACTTTATCCATACAATGTATTCTCCTGTTTCTTAATTCTATTTGCAAAGAACCTGAGTGACAGGATCTCCATAATTTCTTTGGAAAGAGCACCACATGATCTAAATTACTACATTCTACTAACTGGGACACTTTTCCCCCCCTGTTCTGATAGAAAAAAATCTGTCACAAATTTAATGAAGCTAAAATTGACCATTGTTTCTAGGAACAATTCTGAATCTCTTTTTCATGAGCTAACGAGATTCTTTCTGTACAGTCCATAAGACAACAGAAATAAAGAGGCCCGATTTCTGTCTCTGTATCAGAATTCATTACCTTACTTAAAAAATCTGCTGTACTTCCATAAGAATTAAAACCTACATTTTTGATCAGTAGTCATAATTTTTTCCCATGCTATCTGTTTTCTCAGAAAAAGCTAAACTTGTAGGCAAAGGAATGTTTGTTCTTGAATATATTGCACTTGGAACAAAACACAACCATTATTTTAAAAGCCTGGTGGTTGCTGAATGGGAAGCCACAACTCCAAAATACTCCCACAATGCTGACTCTCAGTGTTTATGACCCAAAAGTTTCCAGGAAGGTAAGAAATCCTGAGAACAAAAACAAAAACCAAAACCAAAACAAAACCCCTAGAAGAGCTGGGAATCTTCCTTTCATGGTTTCATCTGGGATTTAAGACACAGATTTGACAGCCTACAGACCTCTAGAGCTGTATCACAGATCTGTTCACTGGTGAAGAACAAGGCACTTGAAAACTTTGTCACCTTTGACTAATGATTTGAATCTCATTTCAACATTTTCCAAATGAAGGCTTCAATTAATTGATTCATTTGAGGTTTAGGTTTAATCTTTCTTAAAAAAAAAATCAAAAAAACAAAACAACAAAACCTATTTTTTTAAATTACTATTTTTTAGAGCTCACTTTGAAAAAATATTTTTTTAATTAGTTGGGAAACAAAATCTATGCCTTCTGATCAATTCTTGTAGATTCCATTTGGCAGAACAAGTACAGAAAAACTAGAAATTTATAAGAAACTTGGCTCCATTTGAGATTTAAATATTGTACAGAATTGAAATAAATTGACCACCGACACCTCTAAAGTTCTACATACTGATCTCAGAGCAAAAGTACTCAAATATTCATAATATTTTCATTCATTTGAAAGCAGGGAATATTAGAAAATCGTTGGAAGACCTTTCCATGCAATAATTCCAGTTTGTTTTTGCAAAGTCAAGAAGTTTACAGGACAGCATTTCAGAAAAGGATTTAAATATATAAAACTCATTCTTCATGTTTACAAATTTCATTTCACAAGGATATCATGATCTGCACAGTCCAGAACCCATGTCCTTAATAGATTATTTTCCCTATAGCACAGCTAAGTGTTTGGTTTTTCAGTTAGTTCAGCTAAGCCCCTTCTGTTAACTGCGCCACTCACTCCCTTCTGAACATGACTGCATCTCCTTGCCCTTACCTGCAGCCATTGGTGCCTGGAGATCCATCCAGAAGATGCCTTCCCTCTCAGTAAAGCTAAAGCCAGGCATTTTTCTGAGCTGTGTGAGAGAAAGTTTTTAGCTCCTAATGCCTGACAGGGGCATGATAACCATTAATAAAAAAACATGCAAGCTTGACAGGAGTCCTTTAGTATGTCCTTGGCAAATAGTTGCAGAAAATGTGTCTCTTTTTTGTACACTATTCCCACCTGTGTCATGAGAGAAATTTCATCTGTCAGTTGAACTTAATCAAGCCTATTACAAATCTGATAATGCAGGGCCTAGTAAAACAAACAGTTTTCCCTAC